>NW_027171204.1:30000-97500 GCF_036898095.1 Palaemon carinicauda
GTAGGTTTTTTGCATACTTGGCAAACAGTAATCGTAGCATGTGAACATTTTCTACCATGACACTTGCGACGTTTCTTAGGTAATGATGAGCTTGTGGAGGGCACATCTGCAAGATTCGGTAAGCTTCTCTTCTGAACATAAGCATGCCTAAGACTTTCAATGAGCTCCAAAATGAACTCCTTCCTACTAATTGTTCTCCCTGATGCTAGTTTGTATATAATCCATGCATTTATAACTGCCATATCCAGTATATTACAAAAAACTCCAAGGGGCCAACGTCTTGTAGCACAACGTGTACTGTGCTTTCGGAGCATTTGGTCGACTACGTCTACTCCTACTTTATTAGCATTATAGAAATCAATGACTGCTGGTTTCTTCTTCTCACCTTCCGAAATTGTTGGAGAACTATGCATTGTTGATAAGAGGCACACATTTTTATTAGCTTTGCATTGAAAATTAACAAACATGCATTCACTTTCATCTTGAAAATAGAATTTGGATTCATACTTTTTCCCCTTTTCTTGTAAAGTCATTTCTTTCGACAGATGCTTGCTGTTTCCTTTCACAGTACCGACAATTGAAGTAGCTCTATATCGCAGTTTCCGCCAAGGGAACCCCTAACCTTGATTCCTTTTCTATGGCTCCTAAGTAGGGGATCACATTTACAATGTATTTGTTTTCTACCTCTGTAAGGACCCAAAATTTCATTCCAAACTTATCAGGTTTATTTGGCATAAATACAATGAATGGGCACCTGTTTTTCATGGGCAATAGCTGTTCGTCAATTGTCAAATTATATGTTGGTATATAGGCACCTCTGCAATTTTCAACAAATAGGTCAAAAATGTCTCTAATGTGGGTAAATTTGTCACTTTTGATCCTCTCTGACCTTGTGCTTCTGTTGTCAAACCTAATGAATCTATGTATTTTCTTGTAATCACTTCTAGACATGGTTTCTCCGAATATTTTTGGTCCATAGGTTTTATTCCACAAAAAATCTGCACTGTGAGCTTTTCCGTACACTCCCCTTGCATATGTCAAAGCAATGTAGGCCTCAAACTTTTCTAAGGATAACACCCAGCTTTCATCACTGATTGTCCATTTATGAATTTTCCGTAGCATAGTTTCATCAATGAAGATTCTCCAAGCAGAATATGGGGATTCTGCAGCTACATTTTTCACAGTTTTTGAAATACCAGAAGTAGCTTTGAATACCTGACTTTGGCTATATCTTCCTTTCCGAGATGATGATAAAGGTTCCCAGGCAATCCCATGCCGTGTAATGATGGTATTTCTATCTGTAGAAGTGCTTGCTTGTATATCTGATGAGGTACTTGCTTGTCTAGTGGATTCGTCTTCACTATCTTGATAGTCATCAGAATCTGATGAGCTTGAAGAAACTTCTTTTTGTGGTAAAAACTCATTTTCACTACCATCACTTGAAACTTCATCTTCTGATTGGAAGATAATATTCAATGCTTCTTCTACAGTATAGAAATCTTTATTTCCCTTACACCGTGAAGCAGCCATCTCTAATATATTCAGTATGACTACCACTAAGCTAATATAAATGATGAGTGCTTAGTAACTGTTTCCTTTGCCAAGGATCACGAAACACAGAATTCTCAAGGATATTCAAGTCAGGAATAACAAGTCTGAAAAGAAATTCACAAATATATAGTATACCTCATACTGAAAGAAAGTCATTATATAGATATGTGTGTGTGTGTGTGTGTATAAATAGATAGATATATAGATAGGGGACACAAACACAAATATTATTGCTTGTGAGGAGTTTTTAAATGAATTTACCATATAAATAGCCTAGGTGTCAAAAACGACACCTTGGCTATTTAAGGTAAAACCTCAAATATCAGCTATTCCACTGAATATTTTAAAAAATTAGGTCTGTTAAGCATCTTTTTAAAAATTTAATAATTGTCTATAAGACCCAGCATTGAGCCAAAATCAGTTATTCCATACTAATTAGTTAAAAATTTGAAGGTGTCGAAAACGACACCTCGGCCATCCTAATGTTAAGGCAAGGCATCCACAGTAAATCTCTTTTGTTTTTCATTTTTTGTTGGCTTGTATGCTACCTTATTTCTATTTCCAACCCCCTTTTGATTATTTTTGTGTGTGATGCAATTTTGTGTTATTTTGTTCCTTTTGATTGTACATTTATACATTTATTAGTTTATAATACTAAACTAAACATGAGTGCATCATGCTTTTCCATTTCAATAAAAAATAAAATACAATTGTGTTTTTATACACCTAATATCTCTCCATCTTACAGTGGCCTACAAACTGTAATTAAATGTATGCCTACACATAAGCATTTGTGGCTAAGTTTAACAAATCAGTTATACAGTATGTTTTAATCTATTCGAATGTGGTATTGTATAGAACATTTAAAAATGGTTGTAATATACTGTACAATACTTAAATTTGCAAGAAAATTAACTAAATCATAAGAGATATAGCTATTGAATTTCTGAAAAATAGACTGAGAAACATAATTAGTAATTTAGTTACCTAAAATTTAAGAATATCATGAATATATGAGTAAAATATACTGACATAGTAATGCAAATTATGAACAATCGCAAAATTTACAATCGAATTCCATCCTATATACCCGTAAGCATTACCGCTCTGAATGTTTGGTTGCTCGCTCAACAGATGGAGCCATTCGCTACGCATGGGAGTATCTAGCAGTTTTTCATAGCACACTCATTTGTGTGTTAAAAGCCTTAGCCTTCCTATCTTCCTTCAGTATATAGTCTTTGGGGCAGAGGTAGCTAGCTATCCCCCCCCCCCCCATACACCGGTGAACTGATTCACTTCGCTTTTGGCTCAGGCGGTGGGCAGACGTGTCTGTTCCCACCCTCGCCATTAATGTTTTGTGTTTACTTAATTACTTACTTTTCTTATACTTAATATATATATAAACATTCTTTGTGTTTATGTATATATTTGGGTTTAGAAATTAGTAAGTTTCCTTTTCAGTGTTGTGCTGTGTGTGTAGTGTACGACAACATCACCGCGTAGTTCCAGGCCACCGCGGTTGCACTTCATGGGGAACGGTCTCTTGTTCCTTCGGTCGTTCCTTCGGCTTCCGATATTCGGCCGCCGTGGGGAATCGTCATCGCTGGACTTTCTCCATTCATCTGTTTTCTCCGCTGTTCCTCCTTTCCTGCGGTGAACTTGGACTCTCAGCGAAGGGAACGTGGGAGTTTAGATTGACTACGGTCTCTCTCTCTCTACTCGAGGTCGTTCACCCTTTTACTACTACTACGTACTATTACGGTAGGTTCTTTCCCGTTGTGGGTTGAGTTGCTATTCCGTTTAGTAATAGTATAGAACACCACGCTCTCCATTTACTCCAATATAATATAATCCTGCAGTTCTCACCTTCTTGCACATTAATTAGGGGGTTATTTAAGTTCTGGGAAAGCAATAATTAGCAAGATATGTTGAAGAGGGGGAAAGGGGTTATATAAAGAAAATAGCTCGGTTTCCTCACTAAACGACTTAGAACTGACATGTCAACATCGTCAACCAAACAGAGTTCGTGATGCCAGCGTACAACAGAAGTTCGTGATGCTAGCGTACATTTGATTTACTGTATATTCAAAATATACTTAATTAAAAATGGATTAATTACTCAAAAGTGTCCTTAAAATATACAATTTACAAATAGTGACACTTTTGAGTAATCACAATTCTTGATTAAGTATATTTTGAATAAACAGTATATCAAATGTACGCTGGCATCACGAACTTCTGTTTATGTATGCTAGCATCACGATCTGTTTGGTTGACTATGTTGACGTCAGTTCCATGTCGTTTAGTGAGGAAACCGAGCTATTTTCTTTTTATAACCCCTTCTCCCCTCTTCAACATATCTTGCTAATTATTGCTTTCCCAGAATTTAAATAACCACCTAATTACTGTGCAAGAAGGGGAGAACTGCAGGATTACATTATATTGGAGCAAATGGAGAGCGTGGTGTTCTATATTATTACCTTCCGTTTATTTGTCTCAATTATTTTCAATGAATCTAATTGTATTTGTTAACGTTTCAGCTTCTGTGAAGAACACTTCCCTTCGGGGTTCAGTTGTTCTTACTTTTTATGAACATTCTTAATGAGTTACATAATTATAATTCTATTATAATTCTGTTTTTGTTACAGTTTTCCTCCCTTCCCCTTCTCCCGTGAATGTCAGTGGGGGTGGAGGGCGCATACTTGATTTGTAATTCTTATGTTCTATTCCCTCGGGGTTTCTCTTCAGAGTTCCTCCCGGGGGAATTTTTGTTAACTAATTATTTATTCTATTTTTTCCAGTAACGATCTGGTTTCTTCGTTTGCCTAATGTGCCAACGAAGCAGAGCTGCCCTGTCTGTGCCTCGGGAGTCTGCTGTTGCTGCCGCCTCTATAGGACTTCATCATGGGCGTGTTCGGTTCTCTGAGAAGTTCTCCCGTGACAACTGTCAGCTCTTTAGTTCATCTTAGAACGCTCAGGAGGTTCGCCTCCAGGGGTGGGTAACTTCCCTTCCGAGGGAGGTTCCCTTCCCAAGTATGAGTTTTTTCCCCTGCAAGGGGGGGGGGGGAACTTCTCTTACCTTAATAATTCCTGGATGGTTTTTTCCTGGTCCTCGGGCGGTTATGCTCTTGGTGCTAGGCGACCGCTCTTGTAACCATGCTCGAGGGGCTGAGCTGTTGCAAGACTGGACCATGGAGTTTTGTGCGACTATGCTCTTAGGGCTGAGCGGTCGCACCTGCAGCTATGCTGAAGGGGCTGAGCAGCTGCAAGATCTTGTGACCTCTCTCGTTCGCGAGGGAGGCCACTCGTAAGGACTCCTCTTCGGAGGATTTCTCCTTATAGGTCAGCTTGCTGATCTAGCGGCCCTTAGGGGCGCCATCATCAGTGTCTTCTAGTCTCTTCTATGAAGTGTTCACCTCTCTCGTTCGCAAGAGAGGCCACTCATAGAGACTCCTCTTCGGAGGACTGTTCCTGTTCAGACCAGCCGGCGGTTCGGGACCTCCGAAGTTCGCCATCTCCTAGACCTACTGACCTGACGTCTCCGTTCCTGGCTGCTGACGCTATGGGCGCCCACGCACCCCGTTATCCAACGGGCACTGGTCCCTTCAGGGCAAAAGGGGGTTTCTTACACTGTGAGTAAGTCCCTTAACCCTGGATAGGTACGGTCCTCGGACACCCCTTTAAGGGTATACTCGGACGCGAACGACCCCGACGCCAAAAAAAATTCTTGAAAAATCAGTTTTTGCAGTAACCTCCTTTTTTCTTTTGCCAAAAAAAACTTCAATGAATGCTTAAAACAACTGTAAAGATAAATACTACTCATCTGCAGAAAAACTATTTATTATAAATATTTAAAAAAATTAAGTAGAAAAAAAAAGACCTGACATAAAAATTCATAAAAAAAAAGTTTATACATATATACACTAATCCTTTTAGGAATTAATTCTTGAATGTTTAGGACACATCTTGATGTATTTTGGATGAAGTCAGACCCATGGAGGTGAAGATCTGAAATGAGAAAAAAAGGGTAACTTTTTTTGGCCAAAAAAAATTGTCCAAATTTCATGAATTTTTTTGGGTACCCAAATGAAATAGGAAGTGGCTAATTTTTTTAGGGAATAAACATATGTTATCCTAAAATAGAAATATGTAAAAAAATCTTCATTATTTTGTAAATTACATTTATATCAGGGGCCATATCTAAAGGTAATTTTTTGAGTACTTGGAAATTTCGTAAAAAAATACATATATTTAATAAATAATATGATATTTATGCAGGTAAAAATATACCAAAATATCACAAATTCTATAGGGAACAAGAATATATATAGATAGGGCAGCTTACGCTTCGGATATGTCCACAAAATGGCCGCCAACCACACTGACTCAGACTCCCTAATCTGCCACTTGAAATGTAGGAAGGGTATGTCAATTTCAAGGTGTTATTTACTAATCTAATTATTATTGGATATGCATAAAAATTGTATGGTGGGTTGCTGGATAATTGTCGATTATTTTACGTCTATAAAATTAAAATTCTGACCCAAAAAATTTTTTTTGAAGGGAAATAAATTCGAAAAAAAAAATGTAAAACAATATTTTAGCTAAAAAAATTTGATGATATTCAATCAAAAAAAAAGTAAACAAAATTTTCCGACAAATAAACATCTAGAGGAATCATTACTCTGTGATAGTTCCTTAGTACGTAGTAATTTTGAAAGAATTGGGAAAAAACGAAAAAATGGCAATCACCGGAAAATCGAACACATACCTATATATACGCCATATCTGGCTAAAAAAAAGATAGGCATGGGTAGCCAGATCATCTAGAAACACTTTCCAACACTATAAAAATATAAGTTTTGCGACACTACTTGCCAATTCCTTACGGTAACATGACTAAGCAAAAAAATGCAAAACAAATAAAAAGGGGCACTCGTGGAAAAATGGCCATTCTAATATACGGCATTTCAGAAAAAAAAAATTTCAGCCACGTGCTAGGCAAACCATCAAGGCATATTTTCCGACAAATAAACATATAAATGAAATATTACTCTGTGATAGTTCCTTAGTACGTAGTAATTTTGAAAGAAATGGGAAAAAACGAAAAAATGGCAATCACAGGAAAATCGAACACATACTTATATATACGCCATATTTGGCTAAAAAAAAAATAGGCATGGGTAGCCAGATCATCTAGAAACACTTTCCAACACTATAAAAATATAAGTTTTGCGACACTACTTGCCAATTCCTTACGGTAACATGACTAAGCAAAAAAATGCAAAACAAATAAAAAGGGGCACTCGCGGAAAAATGCCCAACATTCTAATATACGGCATCTCAGATAAAAAAAAAAGACATGCACGTGTTAGCCCAACCATCAAGGCACACTTTCTAACACATAAACATGAAAAAAAAATCAATAATATACGGCAATTCCTTACTACGTAGTAAATTTTTACAAATATTGAAAAAAAAACAGAAATTGGCAACCGCAGTTAAATACCCAATATACCAATAACTACGTCGTATCTGACAAAAACAAAATCACGCATGGGTAGCCAGATCATCTAGACACACGTTCCAACATTAAAAAAGCAAAAGTTTTACGACACTATTTCGCAATATCTTACGGAAAAATGACTTGGCAAAAAAATTTAAAAAAATTAAAAAGGGACACTCGCGGTAAAATGCCCGACATTCTAATATACGACATCTCAGATAAAAAAAAAGACATGCACGTGTTAGCCCAACCATCAAGGCACACTTTCTAACACATAAACATGAAAAAAAAAAGAATAATATACGGCAATTCCTTACTACGTAGTAATTTTTACAAATATTGAAAAAAAAACAGAAATTGGTAACCGCAGTTAAATACCCAATATACCAATAACTACGTCGTATCTGACAAAAACAAAGTCATGCATGGGTAGCCAGATCATCTAGACACACTTTCCAACACTAAACAAGCAAAAGTTTTACGACGCTATTTGGCAATATCTTACGGAAAAATGACTTGGCAAAAAAATGAAAAAAAATGAAAAAGGGGCACTCGCGGTAAAATGGTCCTCGTGGTGATGAACGACATTTTAACTAAAAAAAAAAACATGCACATGGTAGCCAAACAATCCACCAAGACTTTCCACAACTGATAACCTATACAAGTTGCACCGTTCTACGACAATTTCATAATACGTAATAACTTTGATAATTATGCAAACTACCTCAGAAGGGTAAACTCGGACGCGAACGACCCCGACGCGTCTCAGAAATCGGGGAAGGAGTACAGCTACAGCAATGCACATCTGGACACTACTAGAGCGTGTAGGGGAGACACCTCCTGCAGGTCGATCACCCACAAATTCAGTCACGGGTGAGTCACGTGAGAAAAACCTGTTTTTTTTTGACGCTCGGGGTCGCAAACGACCCACCGTACCTATCCAGGGTTAACTGGCAGGTATCCCCTCCGCGCTCCCGCGCAAGCGCTCGCCTACTGTTCCTGCTGTTCCTGAGAATTCCATCCAGAGGAATCCTGTTCCAGTCCTGATCGTCCTAGTTCCGGATCGTCCTGTCAGCTGCCCCTTCATCTGCTTGCCGATGATCTTCCTACACCAACGATCTTCTTTTGGGCACTAGTGCCGACGATCTTCTTACGCGCTAGCGCTGACGATCTTCTTCGCGCGTAAGCGCCGATGATCTTCTTACGTGCGCAAGCGCCGACGATCATCTTGGCCGATGATCATCTTCACGAGCGGGCGCTGATTATGCGCTAGCGCTGACGATCTCCTTACGCCGTCTCCGGCGAATCGTCCCGTGTTAGGGAGAGAAGAGCCCTCAGACTTCTTTGTTGGAGTTACGTATCACTCCTAGGAGGGAATCGAAGGACTCTAAGAGTTCCCCCAAGTAGAACCTTTGGGTACAAGTGACTTTGCTGCCAGTTCACCAGAAGAGCAGCAGCATGATTCAGAGCACCACGCCGTCGATTTTCGTTCACGCACTAGCGCCGACATTCCTCTTTTGCGCGCTAGCGTGGACATTCTTCTTGTGCGCGCAAGCGCTGACGATCTTCTTACGCGCGCAAGCGCCGATGATCCTCGAGCGCTGATTATCTTCTTACGCGCGCAAGCGCCGACGATCTTCTTTCACGAGCGAGCGCTGACGATCTTCTTACGCGCGCAAGCGCCGACGATCTTCTTTCACGAGCGAGCGCTGACGATCTTCTTACGCGCGCAAGCGCCGACGATCTTCTTTCACGAGCGAGCGCTAACGATCTTCGAGCACCGTTGATCTTCTTACGCGTGCAAGCGCTGACGATCTTGAGGCTCCGATGATCTTCTTGGCAAACGATCTTCTTTGGCACGCTAGCGCTGATGATCTTCCTACGCACGTAAGCTCCGACGATCGTCCACGCGCAGGCTCCTTTGGTTCCCCGCGCCAATGATCTTCTTACGCACTCAAGCGCCGACGATCATACGCGTACAAGCGCCGAAGATCTTCTTACACGTGCAAGCGCCGATGATCATCTTTCTCGCGCAAAAACACCCACGATCTTCTTGCGCGCACAAGCGCCATCGATCTTTAGCACTGTCGATCTTTTTTCACGCACAAGCACCGACGATCTTCAAGCGCCAACAACCTTGTACGCATGCGTGCTGAAAGCTGCGCCCAGGCGCCAACATTTTTCACGGGCTCTTCAATCTGATTCCTGCTCACCCTATGATGTCTCGCCTGCACGCCCTTGTGAGAATGTTTTCAACGGTCTCGCGCGCGACCCCTGGTTTTTTCCCATCGCGCGAGCGCCAGCGTCTCGCGCGCGACCCCTGGGGTTTTCCCATCGCGCGAGCGCCACCGCGCTCCCTCTACCAAGGTGAGACCGTCTCCCATCGCACCAATGGGAGAAACCCCACCTCGAGCAGGAGAATCTTCCCGTGTTAGGGAGACAAGAGCCCTCAGACTTCTTTGTTGGAGTTACGTATCCCTCCTAGGAGGGAATCGAAGGACTCTAAGAGTTCCCCAAAGTAGAACCTTTGGGTACAAGTGACTTTGCTGCCAGTTCACCAGAAGAGCAGCAGCATGATTCAGAGCACCACTACGTGGAAGAGCTTTCCAGGGGAGTCTCTCCTGAGAGACTTTCTATCCAGCAGGTGACCTTCTCGGCAACAGAGGTCCTGGGTCAGGAAAAGATCACAATTTTGCCATACAGGCCACTTCGTGGCTCGATGTCTGGCTAGGGTCTTTGGGCATCCTGCTGCGACCCGAGGATCTGTCCAAGAAGAGCATCAGGAGAGCCCTGGAGACCTTCCTCCTCTTGGGCACAAGTACCATCGAGTTTCTGCCCCACCAAGTTTTGAACTTGGGGACAAACTCGATCTTGAAACAACGTGATGCAGTTGCCCAGAGGTTCCACTCGAAGGTTCCAGCCGTGGATACCTGTAGGCTCAGACACTTCCATCTTGGGAAAGAGTCTGTTTGAGCCCAAGGCTATGGAACAGGCTGCTGAGAGGTGGAAGAAATCAAACCACGATTCTCTTCTCAAAAGGGCACTTACATATAAGCCCTACAAACTTCCAGCACCTCAACAACATCGCCAGTCCAAGATGACGAAACCGGTAGCGGCAGCAAAGACGAACGTGTCCAACCAGTAGTCCTTTCCTGTCAAAGACAAGGAGGGCGGGAAATCCTCCAGGGAAGGCAAGAATCCTAGTGGGAGTGGCCAAGGCCGCGAGCACTAGGATTGGATATCCCCCCTGCATGTCCACCAGTGGGGGGATGCCGGCAAGTTGCGCATTCAGGAGACAGCAACTCGAGTCCGATTCCTGGACGATCTCCGTGATCAGTCAGGAATATCGCGTCCCGTTCTTTACGTCTCTTCCGCCCCTGACAGCGAATCCAGTGGCGTTGAGCTCCTATTCCATGGGAGGGGTAAAGGGGCTAGCCCTAAGGGCAGAATTCAAGACCATGCTCAAGAAGAATGCTCTCCAGGAGGTCGTCGACGGCTCCCCAGGCTCCTTCAGTCGACCCTTTCTCGTAAAGGCCACGTCTGGAGGCTGGAGACCCGTCATCGACCTCGCATCTCTGAACAAGTTTGTCAAACAAACTCCGTTCAGCATGGAGACAGCAGACACGGTCAGACTTGCAGTGAGACCGCAAGACTTCATGTGCACACTGGATCTGAAGGACGCGTACTTCCAGATCCCAATCCATCCGTCTTCCAGGAAGTACTTTAGGTTCAGCCTGGACAACAAGATCCACCAGTTCAAGGTGCTGTGTTCCGTCTCTCCACAGCACCTCGGGTATTTACCAGTGTTCACCCTGATATCTTCGTGGGCACACAGGATCAGCATCCTGTCTCCTCCGCTATCTGGACGACTGGCTGATCCTGGCAGACTCGGAGTCGACCCTTCTTCGACACCGAGACAAGCTTCTGGGACGTTGCCAAGATCTAGGGATCATGGTAAATCCCGAGAAGTCTTCTCTGCCTCTATTTCTACAACTGGTATATCTAGGCATGATATTGGACACCAACCTCCACAAAGCCTTTCCATCAGACGACAGGATAGCAAGGCTGAGGAGGGTCACAGATCCTTTCCTCAGACGAGAAGTGCTTCCAGCCCAATAGTGGTTCCTCCCCTAGGGCACCTTTCCCCCTTGGCCCATCTGGTTCCATAAGGCCGCCCCAGGATGAGATCCCTGCAATGGCAGAACGGACGGACCTTCAGTGGTGGGGGACGGAGGTAAACCTTCGAAGGGGAGTGGATCTTCTCGTCCTCCCCCCGGATTTGATGCTGCCTTCGGACACTTCAAAAGAAGGGTTGGGGGCCCACGTTTTGAACCTCAGGATCTCCGGCCTCTGGTCAGAATCAGGAAAGTGCCTCCACATAAATCTGCTATAATGAAGGCCCTATATCTGGAACTTCAACAATTCCAACAGATCCTGGCGACTCACTCCGTGGTGGTCGTGAGCGACAACACCACAGTAGTGGCTTATATCAATAAGCAGGGAGGTACCTTTTCACAACAGCTATCCCAACTTGCAGTAGAGATACTGAGATGGACCAAAGTCCACTCGGTTCCACTATCAACTCGCTTCATTCCGGGCAAGAGGAATGTGCTCTCTGACAGTCTGAGCAGAGCATTGCAGATAGTGAGTACCGAGTGATCGTTGGATCCGCTAGTAGCCAACAAAGTCCTGACTTTGTGGGGTTCCCCCACGGTGGACCTGTTCACGACAGACTTGAACTTCAAGCTTCGGCTGCACTGTTCCCCAGTCCCGGACCCCAAGGCACTCTGGCAAGATACCTTCCAACAACGATGAGACAACATCGACGTTTACGTCTTCCCACCGTTCGGTCTGATGAGAAGGGTACTCAATAAGACCAGACTATCGGTCAACCTGTCAATGATCTTTATAGCTCCGCTATGGCATCATGCAGAGTGGTTCCCGGACCTTCTGCGGCTCCTGACGGAACTCCCGAGAGAACTTCCTCCACGACACGAGCTACTCAAACAACCACACTGCAACATCTTCCACAAAGCCGTAGCATCGCATCGGCTTCATGCATGGAGACTATCCAGCACCTCCTCAAAGAGAGAGGCTTTTCACAACAAGTTGCAGGGGTCTACCTGGCGAAGTGGAGAGTCTTGTGGCTGGTGTTGTGGAAGGTGTATCTCTCCTCTCGATGCCACTATTCCGGCAATAGCGGAGTTTCTTGTATATTTGCGTGAAGAAATGCACCTTTCGGTCTCGGCGGTGAAAGGCTATCGCTCAGCCTTAAGCCTGGCCTTCAGGCTGAAAAGAATAGACATTTCTTCCTCGCTGGAACTTTCTTTGCTCATACGAAGCTACAAACTTTCCTGCCCTCAGTTGGAAGTGAGAACTCTCCATGGAACGTGGTTCGGTTTCTCAGGGCTCTTAAGAGACCTCTGTTCGAACCGTTACGCCAGGCTTCGGAGCGACACCTGACTTGGAAGACGGTGTTCCTGCTCGCTTTGGCTTCAGCCAAGCATGTCAGTGAACTTCATGGTCTCTCATACGACGTCGCCCATTCAAGGGAATTGGGGGAGGTAACGTTCAGGTTCGTCCCTGAGCTTGTAGCTAAGACTCAAAACCCTGGAGCTCCGGACCCGCGGTTCGACTCCTACAGGATTTTGAGTCTCCGTACTGTAACAGATGACCCAGACCATCTCCTACTATGCCCAGTAAGGAGTCTGAGGCGTTATCTTAAAAGAACAGCTGCAGCTTCGTCCTCGCGTGCAAGCCCTGGCTGTGAGCACAGGAAGGACAAAGAGGAGAGTCACCAAGAATACCATCTCAGCTTGGATTCGAAGGGTCATCCATCATGCCCTGGATCTGGACCCTCCTCCGTCACATCGCGCTAGAGCGCACGATGTCAGAGGCATCGCAACGTCCCTGGCATTCAAGAGAAATTCTCTGTGACGCAGGTGCTACAAGCTGGGGACTGGAAGCGTCTAACGACCTACACATCCCACTACCTGCAAGACGTGACCCACAGAAGCCTCGATACGTTTTCTATCGGCCCTGTGGTGGCTACACAACAGCTGGTCTAACCTCAGGCTCCTTAATGGACAGGTAGCAGAAGGTTGAGAGCATTGTTACCTGGTTTTAGAATGCATGAATGAAAAAGTGTCTGGCCATTACTCTTCTCTTCATCCTCTCCTCTCTTGGGAAAAACAGCATCCTGGGTTCTCTGCATAGCTGACCTCAAACCACTGCAGGTAAACCATGCTTCCTTGTGTTCCTAGTATTAATATAATAATGTCGCGTCCCCCATACCCTGACGAGGTGGTATTGGGAACGTCCTAGCCTAGAATTCCATCTAAAGAACTTCAGGTCAACTTCCTAGGACGAGTCACACTTCATTCCTCCACACACAAGCTTATGTAGGCAACACGTTCCTTGCGAAGCAAGGAACCTGCGAGGTGCAGGCACTCCTTTTCTCAAATGCTACTCACTCGGATTCTGAGTCCCCAAGCAAAAGCAGAAGCCAGTAAGGCTGGGACTTTCTACCCTACCTAAGGGTTAAGTCACCCTATGTAAATAGCATGGTTTATATTTTGGTTACATAACAGATTGACAAATTCGGAGATAATTCATATTTTTCCTAACCATACAAACCTTAGCTAAGGTTTGTATGGTTAGGAAAAATACAAATTATCTCTGAATTAGTCATATTTTACCTACAAATAAATTGATTTATAGTCAGAATAAAGAGAATATTTGGAGTAGGTGGTATAAAAGACTAAAGCCATTAGCGAATAATTATAGAGAGAGAGAGAGAGAGAGAGAGAGAGAGAGAGAGAGAGAGAGAGAGAGAGAGAGAGAGAGAGAGAGAGAGAGAGAATGCACTGGACTTTGTTATAAATGCTAACTTAATACATGAGCTAAATTGCGAGAATTCTATTTTATAGAGAATTTTGGAAATTTCACCATTTCGTCTTTCACCAAGCATACTTCTGTAGGCACCTCGAAGCATTTGACGAGAGTAGCAGAGATCGATTGAATGACACTATTTTACAAATAACTAGAACTGCTTGGGCGAACTTTATCTTCGTCTGAAGTTACAGCAATAAGATTTCAAGGGTTTAAAATGGATAATGGATCATTAACTCTGTCCGCAAAATAAGTTTGCAGGCGCACTTTCGCATTATAGATAGGTTCAAAGCTGCTAAACTTATTTTCATTATTGTAACCAAGCTTAATTTACCTGTACATAACTAGATTAGTAATAAAATCTTTTAACTTTACTTTTATCCCTTTATCCTACCTTGAAATCGGATATCATCAGTTTTGGCTTTAACTTCCTGTGGTCAGTTTGGACTCTTTAAATTTTTCCATATGCATTGCCCAACTTATGTATGCAACCAGATCCCTGCTGTGATTTTGCAACATACCTATGCTTATATCTTGTATTTTAGTCTTGGGTAGTGCCATAGCCTCAGTACCATGGTCTTCCACTGTCTTGGGTCAGAGTTCACTTGATTGAGGGTATACGCGGGCACACTATTCTATCTTATTTCTCTTCCTTTTGTTTTGTTTAAGTTTTCTTAGTTTATATTGGAAATGTGCATTTTAATGTTACTGTTCTTAAAATTTTCTAGATTTTCTTGTTTCCTTTCCTCACTGGGCTATTTTATCTGTTTGACCCCCAGGGCTTATAGCATCCTAGTTTTCAAACTAGGGTTGTTGCTTAACAAGTAATAATGATCATAATTATATTGACTGTCCTAATTTTGGGAATGAAAATAAATGTTCTGTAGTATCCTCTTCATCTTTACATAGGTCACACACATCATCTTTGTATCTTCCCCTGAAATTTGCTTTCAACTTGAGCGTATTTAGTCTTGCCTTCATTACAAGGACTGCCTTATCCAGACCAATTTCTCTAACGTAGGCTCAGCATTATAAAATCGCAATTTGCTGGCCATCACTCCTAGGTAAAAAAAGCGTTTTGGCTTCGTAAATGAATTTGGTTATGCCCAGTTGATCCTTTTCTATTAGTTAATAGCCTAGTTCAAAATTCAAATTCTCTTGACCAAGACAAGCGTTTGCCATGAATACGCAATTCTTTCTTGTGCTAACCATATCCCATAGGATTGCTAAACGAGGCTGTTGCGTAAGTAACTCTGATATGCTTAGTATTGATCAAGCTTTCTCGTTCTTGTTACTGTCTCACTTCCTTGATACTCTTGACCTTGGAGTAGTTGAATGCTCGAATATTTTGCCGTGTTTCCATTCAATGTTCCTCGTTTGACTTAAATAAGTTTAATAATTATACCCTGATTTCATGGGATGACTTAAATGAGGTCAATAACTGTGCCCTGTTGTCAGGGGACGACTTGAATAGGGTCAATAATTGTACCCTTTTGTTAGGGGACGACTTGAATGAGGTCAATAATTGTACCCTTTTGTTAGGGGACGACTTAAATGGTCAATAATTGTACCCTGTTGTCATGGGACGACTTAAATGAGGACAATTATTGTACCCTGTTGCCATGGGACGACTTAAATGAGGACAATAATTGTACCCCGTTGTCAGGGCGAGTTCCAGGAAAGGGAGAGAGAGAGAGAGAGAGAGAGAGAGAGAGAGAGAGAGAGAGAGAGAGAGAGAGAGAGAGAGAGAGAGACAAAATCATAGCCTCAGGGGGGAAGGGGCCTAGTTGAACATCATTGTTACTTTATGAAGACATTTTCATCAACACACACAGCGATAGGTTATTATTCAAGTATTAAAGAATGGGATTTTGGGCCCTTTTAACATCTTGATTTTTCTATCAGACATTCCTTGATTTACCAGCCCAGATAGCGGAAGGTCAATAAAAGGGGCAGGGCTCCTTGAGCCACGTAAGAGTAGCAGGCATTAGGAAGAGACTGATCAAAATATTGACAGTAGGTATTTTAAAAACTAAAGTTTTAATATAATAATTTGTATTTATAAGGTATTTTTTGCTGGCAAATTAATTTATAAATATCAAAACACTTGAGGTATACTTAGGGATATCCAATGCGTGGATACAAGGATTTTGATGATTTAATGTTCATGCCACATTATTTAATTCAATGGGTTTTTGCGATTTTTTTGGTGGAAATAGTTGGAGTCTTCTTGCTTGTGGGTGTGGGGGCTGGAAAGGAGGTATTTTTATATATTCTTAGTATTATATGTTTTTTTTTCTATTACCTCTGCCAACGAAGTTAGAAGGTGGTTATGTTTTACCCTCTGTTCGTGGTTGTTTGTGTGTGTTTGTGAACAGCTTCCTGTCCATAATTTCAATCGTGAGTAATGAAACTCGCAGGGATTAACTGTTATGTAAAAAGCTGGAAATTATTAATTTTTGGAAGGTCAAGGTCAAAATTCAAGGTCACGGTCAAGCAAAATGTCCAATTCAGGTAATCAGCCACAAGTTTGGACATCGTTGTTACAGAGACATAAAACTTGGTTCATCTGTGAGTGTATGAAAATCCACGCCAATTACTAAATGTTGAGGTCAAAGGTCAAGGTTGAAAAAAAGGTCGAGGTATAAGCCCCTCTAGTTTCTTTTTTTTTCATATTGAGTTGAAACCAATAAGAAGTTTTAGCTTTTTATGATTTTTATTCAGTAGAATTTATCATTTTTTTTCCACTACAGTTGTTTAGAATTGGTCAAAATTGCAAGGTCTAAATACTTCAAGCGTTTACTAACCACTTTATATATGTTTTTAAGTATAATATAGTAACCTACCTTGAATGGTAGGTTATTTCTTGATAGGTTATTTTCTGAGAGAGAGAGAGAGAGAGAGAGAGAGAGAGAGAGAGAGAGAGAGAGAGAGAGAGGGGGGGGGACTGTAATAGGAGATGCTTTGGGATTGCTTACATTCATTTTCCATTTCATTTTGACAACTGTCGTTAAAATAACTGACCCAATTATTTAATCCAATATCAGTCACCCTATATAGAACCTGGGCATGAAAAGCACCTTTTAAGGATGGCTTGATGGCTGAGATGTAAAAGGAAAGGTGTGTGACTCTACTTGAATGGTTGGTGAGAAATTTTACTATAGGTTTTATGTTATCATTGGTATCGGTGTACTGGGTGTGTGCAGGTATTATTCCGCTTTACAAAGGTAAGGGAGATATGCGTGTGTGTTGTAATGCAAGGGATATCAGCTTGAGTGTGGTTGGAAAAGTGTATGGTAGAGTACTAATAAATAGAATTAAGGATAAAAGAGGGGGTGCAATCGTAGAAGTGCAGGGTGGTTTTATAAGAGGTAGGAGATGTGTGGATCAGATTTTTTAAAGTTAGGTAGATATGGGAGAAATATTTAGTAAATTGAAAGGTGTATGTTGCGTTTATGGATCTTGAGAAAGCTTATGATAGAGTTGATAGGGAAGTGATGTGGAATGTGATAAGGTTATATGGAATTAGTGGAAGGTTTCTGCAAGCAGTGAAAAGTTTATACATAGGCAGTAAAGCGTGTGTTAGGATAGGAAATGGAGCGAGTGGTTTCCAGTGACAGGATTAGGGTATCATGTATTTACTTGGTAGTTTATACTGATGTCCCCCTTTCACGTCCCAAATAAATGGTTACCCTACATATGATGGCCATACTGCTCAGTAGTGTGCCTTATGGTGGCTATACTGTGCTGTATTATGCCTTGAGGTGACTATACTGTGCAGTATTGTGCCTTATGTAGGCTATACTGTGCTGTATTATGCCTTGAGATGACTATACTGTGCAGTATTGTGTCTTATGTAGGCCATACTGTGCTGTATTGTGCCTTATGTAGGCCATACTGTGCTGTATTGTGCCTTATGTAGGCCATATTGGTGGAAGTGTACCTTATGGGCCATACTGTGTAGGATTGTGCCTTATTGTGGCCATACTGTGTAGTATTGTGCGTTATGGTGGCCATACTGTGTAGGATTGTGCTTTATGGTGGCCATACTGTGTAGTATTGTGCTTTATAGTAGCCATACTGTGTAGTATTGTGCTTTATGGTGGCCATACTGTGTAATATTGTGCCTTATGGGGGCCATACTGTGGAGTATTGTCCTTTATGGTGGCCATACTGTGTAGTATTTTGCTTTATGGTGGCCTTACTGTGTACTATTGTGCTTTATGGTGGCTATGCTGTGTAGTATTGTGCTTTATGGTGGCCATACTGTGTAGTATTGTGCGTTATGGTGGCCATACTATGTATTATTGTGCCTTATGGTGACCATACTGTGTATTATTGGACCTTATGGTGGCCATACTGTTTAGTATTGTGCCTTATGGTGGCCATACTGTGTAGTATTGAGCCCTATGATTGAAGGCCAAGAATATTAAGTTCTTCATTTGTACTTACGTCTTTGATTTTTATAGTTTTATTTGAATGACCTAATATGTAGCCAGTAATAATGCATTGATTGTCCTTGGAATATGTTATATTAGGCGTTGGTTACTTATTAGTTATCTAAATGGCAAAATATGTAGGCACACATTTTATATAGAAATGTGCAGGCATCTTTCAGTACTCTATTGGAGAAGTAGACAGGTCTTCTGTTACCTAATAATTCCCTTGATTTAAGGAATGTAGACGTTTTAGTGCCAAGATGTTTCGTCTCTTATCACTAAGTGACATTCTGATTTTCATGATAGGAAAAAATGCAGGGATATTGGTACTATTATGAATTGAGCAAAAAAGTTTCAAAGGAAGCCTTTGTGGAGAAATTAGTTTAATTTGGACGTTATTACTCAATGAGAGCGTCCCCGAGAGCTCATAGTTGAACTAAATAACTGGATAAGATTGTTTTTCCCCCATAGTGTTTTAAGTAAAGTTAGGTTTAAAGCAAGCTACTAATAAGGTAATCAAATTTGGATAAGCATAATGATGCAAATAAAGGGAATAATTGAAATTTAAGTTTGTTTACTCGTTAACGCGCGGAATAGTTTCCGACAACGTGTTATTATTATTATTATTATTATTATTATTATTATTATTATTATTATTATTATTATTATTATTATTATTATTATTATTATGGTTGTTGTTGTTGTTGTTGTTGTTACCTACTTACTTACTTACTTACTAGGCAACCACCCTAGTTGGAAAAGCAGGATGCTATATGCCCAATAGATCCAACAGGGGAAAAAAGCCCAGTGAGGAAAGGAAATAAACAAACTATAAGAGAAATAATGAACAATATGAAATATTCTAAGAACAGTAAAAACACTAAAATAGATCTTTCATATATAAACTATAAAAACTCAAAACAGACTGTACCCTCAAGCAAGAGAACTCTAGCCCAAGGCAGTGGAGGACCACGATACAGTTCAAAGGCCCAAATTAACATTCCAATAGAATCCTCAATGCTAGTTATAAAAGGTGATTCACATTTGAAAGAATCTATAAATCTACGTTGAATATAAATCATATAAATCGCCTAACCTTTTGCTATATTGTGGTTGCCTGATGAAAGAATTTTGTTGAATTATTTGATAAATTCTAATTATGAACAGGTAGTTATTCGGCATATGTTTGGTATATATACCCCTCACATGTAAACCCCCACCCCTAACAACCTAGAGACTATAGAGTTGGACAGCTCATGAACCCTGATTGAGAACGAACAAATACTGTATATGTAGGCACGATTGTTTTTTTTTTTTTTTTTTTTTTTTTTTTTTTTTTTTTTTTTTTTTGTAATAGGGTAATATGTTGGTGATAGAAAAACTAAATTTCCCTTTTTTTAAATGTGAGAATTAGATAATGGTTTCCATTTGATCTCTAGGTTACTGTTCATTTTATTGAATTCGTAAACAGAATTGGTGTATTTATCATAATAGACTTAAGAGAAGTAACAAGATAAACATTAAATTTTGATGTTGACGTCATGAACATTATCATGAATACGAGTAAGAAGTAGAGATATAAGATACAATTTTGCTATACATATTACTCATATTAAGTTACTTAGTCTACGACGTACATAGTTGCTTGTTAGTTACTTCTATTGTAGTTTACTTATTAACTTTCTTCACTGGACTATTTTTCCTGTTGGAGCCCTTGGGCTTATAGCATCCCGCTTTTCCAACTAGGGTTGTACCTTAGCAAGTAAATAATAATAATAATAATAATAATAATAATAATAATAATAATAATAATAATAATAATAATAATAATAATAATAATGCAGGAAGGTTTTTGGTTTGTGGAGTAACAAAGTCAAGGCGTCATGGAAGGATAGGTTGAATATTTTGATGCTGCTGCATGGGTTATCCAATGAAAACAGTATTTATATTCAGTGGGCTGTTAAAACCATGTGTTTAAGGTGTGACACTTTAGTCACACTCTTTAACTATGGTAGATTATTCATTGGATAAATATAAATGTAACACTGAATTGCTGTAAGCTCAATGGATTTAGATTATAGATGTCCCTTGTTTTTTACCGTCTTGCTTGAGGGTACACTTGGGCACACTTTTATATCTTATTTTTCTTCCTCTTAGTTTGTTAAAGTTTGTTATAGTTTATATAGGAGATATTTGTTTTAATCTTGTTGCTCTTCTTAAAAATTTTTATTTTTCTTTGTTTCCTTCCCTCACTGATCTATTTTCCCTGTTGGGGCCCCTGGGCTTATAGCATTCTGCTTTCCCAACTAGGGTTGTAGCTTAGAAAGTAATAATAATAACAATAATAGGCTTATGGCTTGATGTAGGATAGATTCGCAAAAGGATTAATGTTACGGTTAGGCAAGAGATACTAATCCATAGTTCAACCATGCATTGAAGCTGAACAGCTTTACATCTTAGGACGTATTTCAGTGTATTTGGACAGTAAATGTGTAGGGGATCAATGTATAGGTTTTCAGAGTTTCGTTGTAAAGATGACCGGAGTAATTCTGTGGTTAGACGAAAATTTAAAACAACTGAGATTTAGGACTTTCTTTGGGGTATTTGTTGAGCAGTAGCATTACCAACCAAACTCGGCTGAATCCCTCATCAGGATGGGAGGAGCGGAGAGAGGAAATGTCCCCTTTTTTTCATTTGTTTGGTGTTGGCCACCTCCCAAAATTGGGGAAAGTCCCTTGGTAAATATATAGATTTGTTGAGTGGTTCATGAAAATGATTATTTTATTGGGATAAGTGGCTATTTATGCTATATATTTCTAGCTGTATTAGTGCCCCGAAAATTTTGTTGTGTAGTAAAATATTCATCGATCTCTCAAACTGATATTTCAATTTTCTTTCCACAGGATTAAAGAACCCATGACAAAAAGAGAAGAATTCTTTAAGGATAGCAATCTTACTGGACCCTCTACAACTGCTGCTGTCAACAAACCGAATCTTCTTCATTTTAAAAGTCTTAATATGGCGAAATGTTTTTTGTTCTTGACTACATTTGTTTAATTAGTTCAGTCGTAAATCTTTTCGTACAAGAATTGAATTTCCACCCCGAACATTAACCTTTGACCAGTCATAGTTTAGTCTTAAAATTTGATTAATTTCTTTAAGCATTATTGTCATATCTTAGTACTTTATATGGTCAAAAATTTTCAAAATATGTTTTTATGGCATGATCATTTGAAGTATTTTCCGTTTTAAGCTCAGAAAGAATTTAAAGTTTTGATATTTAAGCTTCTCTGTAATTTAAGACCATCTGAATATTCCTACGAAGTCTCTCAAGTTAAATTAGCCTTAGAGCAAAGAAATAGTTTGAGGTTTTAAGTTTGTTCAAACCTACAAGGAACAAGATTGATATAAGCTACAGTATTTGACAGTAATTATTTTGTATAATACAGTTAGTAATTGACTATGCAGAAATGTGTGAAATAATTTAAAACCTTGATTAGACATGAAAATTAATTTGATAATTAAAGGTATTCTTTAAACATGCCCTGTGAAGCAGGGAAACACGTTATGCTTAGGGACTTTAACAAAGAGAAGATATCCTATAAAGATCATTGAAATTATTCCCCCGTTAGATTTTTTATCAATTTAAAGTCTAGAGTTTTCTCTAGAACAGAATAGTCAAACCTGAGGCCGGCGGGCTAAATGTGACTCTCAAGATGACTAGATTTTTCAACTAGCTATAATTTTTATAACTGAGAAAATGTAAATAAACTGTTGAAATGAACCAAAATGTATTTTTGGTAAAGTACGATGACCTGCATAAAACTTTTAATCGCAGTCTTGTCAATAAATAATTACCTAATCTTTGATGGTCCTCTAGACCATAGTCATGTGCATAATTGGCCCTCGAAAGGATTTGAGTTTGACATTCCTGTTCTGGAGTGTTAAGTCAATGAGTAATATCTGTGAATTTATGTAACTATTTTAAGCAAGTTACCGGTACGTGTGACTGCTGGGTTATTAGCTTTGTTTTCCACACTCCAACATCTAAAACCTATTATATGCATTGCTTAAAATTCTTTGAACTGTACCAACCGTGTATCACACAATTGTACATAATTCTTTTTGTATATATTATGCTTGTATCTTCGCTCTTCCCTCGCACTCAAACGAACATGAAAATTCATGTCTGCTGTTTTGCTCTGAACATTGTCTGTCTCTCGAACATGTTATGTCCTGTTGCCTTGAGGTTTTGTATATAAAGAAGAGTGTTCCTTAATATATAACTCAGTCGATTGCTTCCTGCCTTTGAGTCACAACTTTCTCCCTGCTTCGTCACATTGGTGACCCCGGAGTGACACGCTCCTCCCGCCTCCCCATCCCCCCTACATTTCTCACCGTTACTATAACGCCGTCAACGCATACCTTCTGCAGCCGTCGCCAGCCGCCCGTATAGCAACGCCTTTTCAGCTCTCTCAACAACCGTTGGGGAACCAAAGGGCTTCGCTCACCCTCGGGAAAATGACCAGTATCACTCGCCTGCAACCTGCCGCGGACGGCTCTCCTAGTGAGGTGAACCTACTTCGTGCCTTTATGGACAGCAACTTCATGATCATCAAAACCTCCATCAACGCCTCCACTCGTGACGAAGAGGACACCTATTCAACTTCAACCGAAGTTGACGTGAACGCCGTAGGACACACTCGCCTATGAATGCCGTAGGACACGCCTATGAATGCCGTAGGACACACTCGCCTACCCCGTGACGAGCTGGAGCGGCAACACATCTACCCCTCAATCGGCACCGTCACATTGGTGACCCCGGAGTGACTCGCTCCTCCCGCCTCCCCCCCCCCCCTCCACCTTTCACCGTTACTATGACGCCGTCAACGCATACCTTCCGCAGCAGTACTCGCCGTCGCCAGCCGTTCGTATAGCAACGCCTTTTCAGCTCTCTCAACAACCGTTGGGGGACCAAAGAGCTTCGCTCACCCTCGGGAAAATGACCAGTATCACTCGCCTGCAACCTGCCGCAGACAGCTCTCCTCGTGATGTGAACCCACTTCATGACTTTCAAACCTCCATCAATGCCTCCACTCGTGACGAAGAGGACACACGCCTATGAATGCTGTAGGCCTATGAATGCCGTAGGACACACACGCCAATGAATGCCGTAGGACACACTCGCCTATGAATGCCGTAGGACACGCCTATGAACGCCGTAGGCCTATGAATGCCGTAGGACACACGCCTATGAATGCCGTAGGCCTATGAATGCTGTAGGACACACACGCCTATGAATGCCGTAGGACACACACGCCTATGATTGCCGTAGGACACACTCGCCTACCCCGTGACGAGCCGGAGCGGCAACAGCCACCCTTCATCCACTACTTGCTCGCACCCCAACCAATGACTTCTACAGCCACTCACTGTCGCTAATCGGCGCAGTTTTTACTACTACCTCTCCAGATTCAGGGCACCTATTTAACATGTTCAGTATGTCAATTTTAGAGGGGGAGCCATGTACCAACCGTGTGTCACACAATTGTACATAATTCTTTTTGTATATATTATGCTTGTATCTTCGCTCTTCCCTCGCACTCAAACGAACATGAAAATTCATGTCTGCTGTTTTGCTCTGAACATTGTCTGTCTCTCGAACATGTTATGTCCTGTTGCCTTGAGGTTTTGCATATAAAGAAGAGTGTTCCTTAATATATAACTCAGTCGATTGCTTCCTGCCTTTGAGTCACAACCTTCTCCCTGCTTCGTCACAGAACTGTAACTTCAAACCATTCCTTAACTATTCTTCTGCTTTCGTACCTCATCCCATTTAGACTTGGTTAATAGTTTATCTTAAAGTTTAAATGTATCTTCTTTCATTTTGAAATTATCTTATTTCTTTAATATTACATTATCATTCTATCGATAACTTTTAGTTGCCCTAACTAATGTCTGGAGAGTTCGTGAAGTCAAAGTTGGTCGCCATGTTGAAAGTCATTCAAAATAGGCTAAAATCTTACTGAATTTCACCTTATACTATCTACCACTATACTGTATTTAAGCATTGATACCAAGGCTATTTTTATTTAAATAATTGCTAAAGAGAATCTTGTCGAGTCCATATATTTGATTCATTAAGAAATTGACTAAGTTTCTGCATGAATATTTGTCTTCAGTGTTTTTCATTTATGATTTTACAGTTTAAAATATAACATTAAGATTGAGATAGTTCTTATTTTGATAAGTTTTGAAATGCAATGCCATAAGCCAGTGAGAATTAAAGTAAAGTGGTTTAAAATTATCATAGCAATTTTGAAATCCCGTATACATGATAGTATCTGATGGAGATCTGTTGAATTATTATCACTAGACAGAAAATTGAATATTAAATTCTCTCTCTCTCTCTCTCTCTCTCTCTCTCTCTCTCTCTCTCTCTCTCTCTCTCATAGAATTCAGGTTTTCAGTAAGTTCCCGTTCTGTTGAAGAAAAAATGGATATAATGTATTTTAATTTCAATAAAGTTAAGACGTCCCTTTTTATCCATCATTCTCCACATATTTTCTTTTCAAATTTTACTTTCAATAGAAACTTGATTAAATTTCTAAAAGAAAATTCCTTTGTGGAACATTACTGCAGTCACACGTAAGATACTTGTTCAAAGAACCTGAGAAATTGTCCTAAACTTGATGTTCTTGGAGTTATTAGTTTTGAATAGTAAGCCATAGAATGACTTCACTGTTTTGCGCAAAAATAATTGATTTTAAGCAATGTTTTTATTCCTATATTACTTGTAATGACCTCATGTAATCTGCTTCACATCACTAATTATATAATGTAGGTCAAATAACTAGATGGAAAGACATAAGGAAGACTAAAACTTCAGTTTTGTTATCTGGGAATAAATTGTTCAAGACTTTAGTTTTTAAAAGGTTTGAAGTTAGGACTGATTTATGAATTAATGGTAGAGTTATAAGTTAAGAGAAGGGTAGATAAAAGATGTTAAGAAATATTTTCAGATTAATTATAGATTCTTAAGGATAGTTGTTGGATTTAAGGTCTACGAAAGAATGTATGTAAGAACTCTATTAGTTCTAAAATCTCAAAGAACATTTTGATTGAAAGATTTAAGGAAAGAGTTGTTATAAAACTAGAAACCTATTTAAAAAAAAAGTTCAGTGGTTTTGAAGGAATAGCTAAGAAAAATCTCATTGCGTCAATGAATTATGACAAAAGGTGAAGTACAGAAATGTATTAGTTTAAAGTAAAATATAAAGACAGGCTTATAGGTAAAATATTTTATCATGATTAATTTTATTATTAAATGGGACTCCATATGAATTATCGGAAAGCAAATGCAGATGTTTATCAGGACAGGATTTAAAGATGAAAAGATCAGCGATAAGTTTAAAGGAATGTATATTTATAAATGACTTTGAATAATTTGCGCTTTCATAACGTAAGTAATAGTGATTGACGTAGGTATAGCTTTTAGGGAGACTCAAGGGGATAGTTTATACGAGTAAATCCATGCTTGAAAGGCAGTCTAGTTAAGACATACTTTTTGGTAGTCTTTGAGAAAGTTTTAGAGGAATTATTTCGTTGATAATATATTTTAGATTTAAATTGAGAAAATTTTTCGGAATAATTTAAATTTCATCTTGTTGGAGAGGGTAGCTTCCAGATTGTTTCCTTTGGTGGACAATAATCATAAACCTTGATGACTGCACGAAATTTTCAAGTTGTTTGAAGGAAGAGTTGAATAAGATCTTTAAGCGTACGAAGTGAGGGAATGAGTTTATATCTTGCTGGTTTGAAGTATGTCACTATTAGGTAACTTCTAAAAACATTGGTGCTTGAAGCATTAGGGATTTAAAACTTTTATTTCCCTTGTGGTGGACACCAAATCATGCAGACATTGCTTAAATACAACTTTACCATATATAAGAGAGTACAATAGCCATATAACGACCACTTGCCTGACTTAATTTCCTTGAATCAAAACCATCTTAGAATGACAACTGAAAGTGCAAATGAAAACAATTCTGATCATGTTGATTCTAAAGCCCTGTCCACATGATCGAGCATGCCCGACGGGCAAACAGTGATACCAGGCCACAATAGTTAGTGAAAATGAGGGTTGATGACGTCAGAAGCAGGAAAACTAAAGGCAGGGATCTGGTAACACTGTATGATGCCAGATCCCTGTCTGTAGTCTTCCCGCTTCTGACGTCATTAACCCTCATTCTTACTAACTATTGTGGTCTAGTATCACTGTTTGCCCGTCGGGCATGATCGATAATGTGGACAGGGATTTAGAATCAACATGATCAGAATTGTTTTCATTTGCTCTTTCAGTTGTCATTATAAGATGGTTTTGATTTAAGGAAAATAAGTCAGGCATGTGGTTGATATATGGCTATTGTACTCTCTTATATATGGTAAAATTGTATTTAAAATTTGAATATTTCAACTTATCAGTAATCTTTTTTATATTGAAATTGTATTGTCTGATTATGCATTACTTCTGACTTCTGTTTATATATTGCTACTGTATCTTATATTAATACATTACTAGTGTATCTTCTATTTATGCATCATTACTGTATCTTCAATTTATGCATTACTACTATTTCTATCCATGCGTTATTACTGTATCTTTTATTCATACATAACTACTGTATCTTCTGTGTATGAATTTTTACTGTATTATGTAATTTTGAACTGAAAATACAGCTGTTTTAACAATGAAAACTCAGAAAAGATATTAGCCATGTAAAGTGCAAGAGATTTGTAATCGTAAGGTATAAAATACAATATAGAAGACATAAATAACACCCATGGCCTAGCCTTGAATACCTCAAGATGTCTTTAACGTATTTTACTTTACGATTACAAGTCTCTTGCTTTTTACATGGCTAATGTCTTTCCTGCGCTTTTCATTGTTAAAGCAGCCGTATTTCCATATCAAAATTACAAGATACAGTAGCAATTTATAAACAGGATATAATAGTAATGTATGAATAGAAGACAGTGATAATGTATAAAATAGAAAATACAGCAATAATGTATGAATAGTAATGTATAAATAGAAGATACAGTAATGTATAAAATAGATAATACTGTAATAATGTATAAAATAGAAGATACAGTAGTAATGCATAAAATGAAAGATATAGTAATGATATATGAATAGAAGATACAGTAAGTAATCTGTAGGAGACCAGTAAAACTGTTTAATTTTGTAAAATTGATTACAATATATAATTTATGAAACTACAATTGTGAATAAAAGAAATAAAAACTTATATAATATCAATTTATTTTCATTACATCCATGAAATATATTGAGCAAAAAGAAAATATAAAAACAATATAAAAATCAGTAACCTGGAGTATTCTCCTTACTCTAACGTTCATATGACTGAGTGTTCTCCCCAGTCGTCCCCTTCCCTCTTCTGGTATCAGTAAAAGGTCAGTTTTCTGTCTCCTTTGAAAGACCAGAGACCTCATGAAGTATAAACATTGCTTTTAACTAAGATAAACCACAAGTGTTCATTATAAGACTGGTTTATTCCCTTCCCATGTACAGATCTCGTTCACTCTTCCACTGGAAATATGAGAGAAATATATACTGTCTCTTGGTATGGGAGTATTATCAAAATGAGTACTATGCACTATGGTATTCGAGTTCAGTCCAATTCTCAAAGTAAATTCATTCCTGATAACTCTAGTCATGTGATGACAATTCATAGCCTCAAATTCGGTTATCTTTAGCTACTTTAACTCTGGGTTTAAGCATTGTCGACTATGAGTAGACTATTATTCTGTGGTAAAATTAAGTTTATAAATTATGATTTAAGAAAAACAAATAAGTTTAGATCCAAGTCTTTTATTGTAGAAGATTGGTTGTCATACACAGGACAGGTTTCAATACAATCAATAGCAATATTAAGTATATATATGAATACTCTACAAAGCCAATGACAAACTATATAAAATTCTTTAACTCCGTTTTCTAACAATAAACTCAGCCAACGACAGAAAGTCATAGAAAACGCACATTTCAGATCTCATACCATGGGATACTGAGTTAATTTGTTTTCTTTTCGTTTTCTGAACATTGGAATGAGTTTGAAGTTAGAACATTTGAGGTTACAAGTGTCATGATTGTGTAAATTAGTCAAGTTTTCAATAGAAAAAAAAACAAGGAAATGGAAAGCCCAACAAGGACCACCCCTTCCCACCTGGTAACAAAAGACTAATTATGCATTTTGTTTATGAACGAATATAGTCACCAGGCCCTTGAATGCTTTCCATTTCCTTCTCTTTTGAAATTTTCTATTGAAAATCTTACAGACATTAATGCAATGATTGTGAATTAAATATACCAAGAACAGGGTGAGTTTTTTCCAAGATAATGTTATAGTATTCTATTTAGTTACAAATGAAAACTTAAACTTCAAATTTTTACATCTTAAATGATAAACCTTTAAGCGATGACAGAGCAAGGGAATTTCTTTTCAAATTAATGTTCTGTTTAGAAACAATGATAGTGAAAACATGAGGGTGGGAGTGAATACCTCATCAGTCTTATTGTGTAATTCCACCACAATCAATTACTCCAGAAACCTTTTGCTTTCTCAAAAGCAGACAGGAACTACAACCTCGCAAAGGCATCTCTCTCATCCGCTCCATTTCATGTGCATGATTGAGTCGGGTAAAGGAGAAGACACGTGCAAACCACTGCCCTGACTATCCTTACTACTCCTCCTAGCAGATAGGCAGATCGGACCGAAGTACACATTAACCTTGTACGTGGACCATAAAAGTCAATTCAGTTTCATGTGTAATACATTCTCAAATATGACCCCGTTTGAAAGCTACGTGTACAGAACCTTAAGATTTTCTTAAATGCTGAAAAACCCTTAAACTAAGAGTAGGTTTATCTAAAAAGCTGAAACCCCCTTAAACTAACAGTTAGCCTACGTACAAAGCTGAACAAACCCTTAAACTAACAGTAAGCCTATCTACACAGCTGAAAACACATCAAACTAACAGTAAGCCAATCTACAGAGCTGAAAACACATTAAACTAACAGTAGGCTTACCTACAAAGCTGAACAACCCTTAATCTAACAATAGGCATACCTACAAATCTGAACAGCCTTTAAACTAACAGTAGGCCTACCTACAAAGCTGAACAACCCTTAGACTAACATTAGACCTACCTACAAAGCTGACCAACACTTAATCTAACAGTATGCCTACCTACTAAGCTGTTGCTAATGACCAAAGTGTCACATTGCTTAGTATTTATTCCTTTCATACAGGTACACATAGTAATCGAAAAGTAGGCCTACTTGATGAAAATTAATCTATAGTATCACACACGCACACACGATGCTCACCCCTGAATACATTTTATTGATATTACATGCTCTTGAACATCTTTTATTAAACCATAAACTATGGACAAGCTTAAGAAGATTTTAGATTATTCGGAATCATCCTCTTTTATATGAACACTTTTAAGTCAGTCTACCTTCAACGGAATATCTTTGGGCATTATAAACTTCGTATTTACGATCTTAATAGTCAGTAGATTTTTTTATAAATTTGGAAAATTAGTTACATTAAAAAACGTATTTTGTGAACTAAATATATTTTGAATTTGAGTCTGATTATCAGATATTCATCATGAAATTAATGTAAAATTTAAAACTTAGGAAACTGAATTATATTAGGCCATTATATGGTTTGAAACGGTTATTAGCAACGTTAAAAACATCTATGAGTATGATAATAATAATTTAACTGTTAAATTCTTCGTAATAGTGGACGATCTCCAGTTATCCTAGATGTAGCCCTAACCAAATTATCTGGTATCAGGACAACTGCCCCCCGGACAACTGGCCCCCGGACAACTGGCCCCCGGACAACTGCCCCCTGATATCTGCCCCCGGGACAACTGCCCCCGTAGAACAACTGCCCCCGTAGGAAAACTGCCCCCGGGACAATTGCCCTTGTAAAACCACTGGACAATGGTGTAAAAAATAAAAATACATAATAACTATTAAAACTAATGTTTTATCATTGTTAATAAAAATACATGATTTAAAAAATACATGTTTTAAAAAGATAACATTATATACTGAAATTTGTACATAGATGGGTTGCAGAAATACTAGAATTTTAAATTATGAGCTATGTATATAAAAAATTCCAATACATCGTGGTTCTCAAATTCTAGCACAATGTTTGCTATTTGTATGCTAGAATCCTGATAGCGTTTTCTTCGATAGCAATAGATTTAGCCTTTATTTCCTGTTGTACAAACAAAACTTCACGGCGGGGTTGGTCAACAGCATAGGTGTGATCATTTACATAGCCAACTACTTCATTTTCACAAACTTTTACTTTAGCTTTACAGTTATTATGGCGGCGTTTTTCACATTCATAAGATGTAACATTATTTGCCAATTCCTTCTGCTTCATAAAGATGTATCCTTCATAAATAAGCTTCATTTTTCCACGTTCACTTTTGACGAACTCCATGATGGGTTATGTTACTTCTTGTATTTCTGAATAGACACTGGATCCTTCTTACTTTCTTTATTTTTGTAAACATTTGTTTGACTATAAAGAATTAGCCAGTTGGCGAAAGCTTTCGAAAATAAGCCATAACTCCTACGACCGATTAGACACTGGATCCTTCATCTTCTTTTTTTTTTTTTTTTTTCTTTTTTTTGTGAACATTTGTTTGACTATACAGAATTAGCCAACTAGCGATAGCTTTCGAAAATAAACTATAACGCGTATGACCGATTAGACATGGGATCCTTCTTACTTTCTTCTTTTCGTAAACATTTGTTTGACTATACAGAACAAGCCAATTGACGATAGCTTTCGAAAATAAACTATAACTCGTACGACCGATGACCTAATTAGGAAATAACTAAATAAATGGTAATAAATTTAGGAAATAGATACAATTATTTGTTCAATGACCGAATGAGTAATTAGGAAGACATCTTCGTAAATTGTTACTAAAAAGTAATTACGTAAATGGCAATATGGGGGGCAATTTTCCAGGGGGCAGTAGTCCTACGGGGGCAATTGTCCGGGGGGCAGTTGTCGGGGGGCAACTGTCCTGGGGGCAGTTGTCTCGGGGACAGTTGTCCTAGATCCAAATTATCTGCATTTGGACTATCATGAATACTGAAAATAACAAATTTGATTTGAAGAGAATTAATACTAGACTTGAAAAGTGTCTATATTCCAGTAGGATGAACTAATGGCTTTACTCTTTCATCAAATATTAATTCCATTTATTAAAAGAACTTTAAGAAAAATATAGGATTTATAAAGTATCTTATTCATTAGGTACCATTTGTAAATTTCATTGCTTATGGTAAAATCATAAGACTGAAACTTGTCCTTTAAAAACGAATTGTGTGAAAAAACCTTAAGCTTGCCCTTAATATTAATAAAGAATATCTCTATATTAGCATATTTAACTCTCTACACCTAGCCTATAGCTTCATTTTTATGTGGCCACGTAAAATGTTAATATATTATAAAAAGATTCATAAAATGACGTAATATAATTTTGACAATCTATAGATAAAAATGATTAGCATATACCAATCTGGTAAAGTGAGCAACTGATTAAGCTACTATTGAAAAATATTTATATTTAATTTTAAAAGAATTAATGCAAAGGCGAGTGAAATTACTTTAAACTGATTAACTGTGGAATTTGCTTTTTCATATATGAATTTAATTACTCAAAAATCTTTGAAATTTACAATTCAAGTATGGAATAAATTTAAGCATCAGAATTATTAAAATTAATCTCAAAAACCTTTGATTTGAAACTCCCCTTTGGCTAAATATGTAAGGAAACCAATATTTCTGTCAAGAAATATGTATTTTTAGAGCTGCCTACTGAACAAAGTTTACCTTAATCTCAATATTTAAACTTAATCTCCTATGATTTACTATAAATCTAGATAAAATTTTTGGTTTTAACCTGAGGTATAGACTACTTGCTAACCTTGATTTAACCTGAGAAAAACTAATCTAAGTGTCTCACTAAGATAACCTTCACACAGATCTATTAAAATCAGCCCCCAATTAAACTAATTTTCGCTAAAGACAACACTAGTACGAGACTATAACTCCTTTTCTGTAGACTAGATCCTCCTTATAGTAACACTTACGCCAGAAATAATCCAACCACTCGTTCATTGCTCGTTACAAATTTACTGATGTACAAGGAATGTATTGTCCTGCATGAGTTAATTCTTAAATTCATCCCAAGGTTTAATCTTAAGTGGTAGAGCAGCAACATAAGTGGTAGAGTAGGGAAATAAGTGGTAGAGTAGGAACATACGTAGTATAGTAGCAACATAAGTGGTAGAGCAGTAACATAAGTAGTAGAGTAACAACATAAGTAGTAGGAACCTACAGTAAGTGGTAGAGCAGAAACATAAGTGGTAGAGCAGAAACATAAGTAGTGGAGTAACAACATAAGTGATAGGAACCTAAGCGGTAGAGCAGTAACATAAGTGGAAGAGTAGAAACATAAGTGGTAGAGTAGGAACACAAGTGGTAGAATAGGAACATAAGTGGAAAAGCAGAAACATTAAGTGGTGCACTCTCAGAGCTTACTGTCGTGAAACAAAAATAAAAATTACATATAAAAAGATTTGCGTATGTAGTTACATAGAGACAAACTGACCTTTTTCTTGTCCCCTCAAGTTATTTAAAGTTACGGTAATATCTATATTAAGATTAATGCAAGTGGAGACATTTAAAAAGCGTACTTTACCCTGTTTTAAGAAAGATATAATTCCACTTAAATAATCTTTACTACCTTTTTTGTAAAAGATGATTCCGCCAATTATTTACTAAATCTAAATCTACCAATTAGAATTAAAAACTATCTCACCAAATCAGTAAAGGTTTTCTGTATTTAACATCAATATAAAAATATGGAAATTCTCAACATAACTCGAAAAGTTACAAGTTTCAAAGAAAGAATTATTGGCTAATTTGAATGTAATTTACACGTTGGTTACTACACATTTACTCAACATGGGCGTAAGTTAACTAAAGTTTTAAACAGTTTATTCAATAGTTTATGATATTAATCTTAGATATATTAGCATTTAAATGTCAAGGACTTTAGCAAAAGCAGATCAGAGTGTATCAAGCTTTTAGTTAATTCATCAGTTTTTGGCTTTAGTTGTCTGGAAAGATTAGAGAAGATCTTTGATCTTGTTACACGTAAACAACCTAAATTGTAAATCCAAATCTCAAGTGTCATTAGAATTAAAAGAAATTGGCGAGTTATATAGTTTATTACAATATAACACCAATGCTCCAACTTGATATTTTGTACAAGCTTCAGAGGCTTAGCAGATTATGTCTAACCTTTATGAATTATAAAGTTTCCTTCCACAAAAAAAGTATAACTTTGGAGCAGGTATTTTTTGTAAATAACTACACAAGATACATTCCTGTACATCATTATAAGAGTACGTCTATAAAATCTAACCTCTAAAGGTCAAACTTCAGTTTGGATCCTTTGCCTAATCATGGGGAAATTTTAGAAACACAAACAGAGCAGATTAAACTAAACTATATTGAACTAATATGATTTAACCCTTAATTAAGACCTATATAAATACTCCCTAAGCTAGGTTACCTAATCCTGAATTACAAAAACAAGGACTGTAATAATCCCTTAATTCCCCTAGTCAACATTGGGAGTAACTACCAAAAAATTACTAAAACTATACCAACAACAATATATTCAAGAATATGTTACACATTTCTTCTAAAATGACCTACAGCAGTTCTTTATCCCTCCTTTATGTCATGAACAGAAACAGTAGGAATCAGACATCTTGGGACATTTATAATCTCAGCTGGACCCCTTTTCAGAGAGCTCGGGTATCTCAGTGTTATGGAAAGCACTGGATTGCAATATTGACAATGCCAACACTTTTTGAGAAAATTATCTCAAAGTTTAAAACTAAATTGATTAATCTTTCAAAACTTTTCATTTTCATTGACAGAAAATTGAAAAATGTAGTAATATAGTTACTAATTTCACATTAACATTGAAAACTCAAACATTCTTGAGCATTTTAAGTCACTCTCTTGTTAGAAATTTGTTCACAACTCAATTTACACAATACATGACAAATTTGATATAGTTTGAAACTGAAATTACAGTGTATACATAGCAGAAACCTGTTCAATATGACATTACAATCTCCTACAATTCAAGAATAGATTTTTTTTTTTAATTTCAAACTAAATTTCAAAGATATTTAAAAGCATGAAACATCAAAAATTTAAAATCTTTTGAGACTATAAAGATCCTTTAACAATACTAAATTATTAATCATGACTATAATTGACAATTCAGAATCTATCCTGACAAGATTTCAGGGAAATCATATTAGACTGAACATGTTCACCATGGCACAAAATCTAGTATTCTGACAATACAACATAACCAAGTTAACAGTCTCCTTCTCTCATTAAACCAGCAAAAGAATGAACGAGTCCGTTCATGGGAAGCTCATAAACAGCCTAAATGAACAGTGGTTCCAGTCAAAAGCAAGACATATACTTCATGGGCCCTCTGGCGTTTCAGTGGTGAGGAATATGGTAAATACTGATACCAGAAGAGGGAGGGGGCTAATGGGGAGGGAAGCTCAGTCATATGAAAGTTCCCTTTAATTCTTTTTTTATATCTTTCCAAATTGGGAGGGGGAAGGATCAAGGAGTGGGAATGGGAGTTCTGAAACTTAAGTTATGTATAATCTGATTCGAACCTATTTGCAAGATTTTCCAAAATACTGCCCTGCATCATTTAAAAAAAATCAAAAGTTAATTTCAAGGTATGTTCATGTAGCTTAAGAGAAGATGAGGAATAACAGTAATACTAGCTAAAGCCCTACCATTCCATACACTCACATACTAGCCCTCCTACTTCCTAGCCCTACAAGCCATTTCACACTAAAGCTCTCCTAGCCATTTCATACAAATACCCTCCTATACATTTCACATCAATGCCCTCCTACCCTTTTCCCACCAAGGTTCTCCTAGCTATTTCACACCAGTCTACCAGTCTTCCAAGCCATTTCACACCACATTCCTAGCCATTTCACATTGATCAAAGCCTTCTTGGCCATTTCACACCAAAGCCCTCTTAGCCATTTCACATCAAAATCCTCTTAGCCATTTCACACCAAAGCCCTCCTAACAATCTCGTCTGCCAATGATCGCCTAAAACTATTCACTATTCTATATTATCCAGCAATGTTCAAGTCCTGCTTTAACTCTAAGTATTTAAATCTATACCAATCAACAAATCAGCCTTTCGACCGTCCTAAAAGCACAAAGTCTTAGAACCTTCTTTCCTAACCTTAAATTTAAGCTTCTCTAACAATATCTAATTCAAATCTGAAAGACATGTACAGTAACTTTTTTCTTTAACCTATATTATATACCTTTTTATTTCATTCAAAGTATACTCCTAGAATCTTCTATAAACTACTCTAGTCAGAGAGAGAGAGAGAGAGAGAGAGAGAGAGAGAGAGAGAGAGAGAGAGAGAGAGAGAGAGAGAGAGAGAGATAGAGAGAGAAATTTAACATGGGGAGGGAGGATGGACATATAATCAAATATTGAATCTTATAAATTTAAAAATAAAAGAGGGATAAGTTCTTAGACAAATTACAGACATTAAGATATTTACTCTAGATTTCTAGACATAGGACCAATAGTGTATTTAGACTTTAGATTCTCCAAATACATTGGCTAGTTATTATCCATTATAAAATTCAAACTACAATGGGGGGGATCAACTATCCAAGGTATACTACTGAAACTAGAAAGTGTTTTGCGTTTAGCTTATAGGACAGAAAGAAAAATTGAAAGGCTAAACAAGAACACACCTTGAAATAAGTATTCAAAGCAGCTCAATTAAAATGACACAAAAATAAATAGAGTATGTATACTTAAACTAAAACCTCATTTCCGTCAACAAAGTTTTGACACTGGATAATTCAGTAATCTTATAAAGGGATTTTGACGAAGGAAAAATCTATTTCTGGGTCGACCTGTGACGCTCGGTGAAAAGGGTCCTTCTTTACACTTTTCTGATATAAACACTTCCAAATATACCAGAGAAAGTTAAAAGCATGGAATGCAGAGGTTACTACCCTCGCGCGAGCACCCTGAAGGTGTCGTGTATAAAGCAGGGGCGTGTGAAAACCACTATTCACAGGCTGTCTTCCATTTAGCTAATTCCTTCGTCAAAAGGGATAGGCCGATACAGAGGCCCTAGCTACGTTACCTGAACCACACCACCGACGCCCGACACGAGCGCCATCTGAACAACATCCTTCTGTATTGAACATGATGGCTTGGAAAGGAAAGGGAGGGGTATAGCAAGGGAAGGGTTTCACCGGGCATCACAGGTATCTCCCCAGAAATAGATTTTTCCTTCGTAAAAATCCCTTTTCTGGGTCGACCTGTGACGCCCGGTGAAAATGTACCAGAGAATGCCTTCCAAGCCCTAAATAAAACTGGAGTAAGAAAACAACAAGTCTCAAAGGTTATTATATCAAGTAATGTCAAAATTATAGACAAGATTACCATAGGTGCCATACTGGAGATACTAATAATAATATAAAATACATAAAGCGATGAAAAGGGGAGTACCCCTAGGTCCCAGCATCACAATAACCAAACCTACATGGTAAATAGAAATGGTAACATAATAATCTTAAAGGTAAGGTTAAACACAGGTAACATTAGGTAACCAAAGTAACACAATAATGGCAATAATACTCTTAGGGCTAAACGAACCACCCGGAGAGCGGCGACGTGGTGGGAGTGGCAGGTAGGAGGGAGAAGGAAAGAGATGGATGAAAGGAAGAATGGAGAAGTTATTGAGGGGAGATGAGGCTCCCAGCTGCAACCGTGGAGAATTTAAGGGCCTGTAAGTTCTTTAAATAGTGGCGTTTGAATACCATAGCGGATTTCCAACCCGTATATTTCTTGAGGTCATCAAAATCCATATTTTGAAAGTAATTGATGGAGGTTGCCACAGACCGGATATCATGAGCATGGGGAAATGATTCCGGGTTAGCTTGTTTAATAAAGTAAAGGATTTGCTGTCTGATGCCTTGAATGGAAATGGTGCCCCCTTGTTCTCTGACAAACAAGGGGCCAGACGAGCGGGTCGCAGTTCTAGCTAAAAAGGCCCGGAGTGTAGTGACTGGACACAGAGAAGTATCTTGGGGAAGAGGGATAATCTTCCAAGAGGACCACCTATGCTGGGGGTCCTCGTTTTTATCTAGGAAGGCTCTGTCAGGGGAAAGGAGGACCTCTCCTGACGGGAGGAAATCTATATTTTCAGGATCACGCGAGAGAGCTGATAATTCTGAGATTCTAGCACCTGAGGCCAAAGCTGTTAAAAATGATGTCTTTCTAAGCAGGGAGATGTAGGAGCAGGATTCGTTATCATTGTCTGAAGCAAGTTTTAGTACGTCGTTCAGAGACCATGTGACTTTTTGTGGATGGACCGAAGGTCTGAGCCTAGCGCAGGCTTTCGGAATAGAAGAAAAATAGGAATCCGCTAGGTCAATATTGAAACCCACAAGGAAGATCTTTTTCAGAGCTGACTTAATTGTTGTTATAGTACTGGCTGCTATGCCCTTGTCAAATAGGGACCTGAAGAAAGAAATGGCCAGATTAGAGGTCATCCGAGACTCTTCTGACTGTTTTAGGAAATCTGCTAATTTCTTAACGGCTGAATCGTACTGTCTAAGCGTAGAGTCCCTTTTGTCTGATTCTATAAAGAGGACATTTTCTGGGTCAATGTTTGCGTCCCTGTAGGCTGCAAACTTGATGAAATCCACAAAGTTAGGGTTTGGGCTATCCTTGAGGAATCTGACACAATCCGAGTTTGGACTACCTGGGTCAGCTTGGGGAATGGTATCCGGAAGGGACGGAGTTTCAACTCAAGGAGAAGAGGAAACCAACTGCTTTTTGGCCAGTTCGGTGCTACTGAAGCCACTGCGCCGTGGAAGGAGCGCAGTTTGTGTAAGACTTTCATGAGAAGATTCACCAGAGGAAATAGGTAGATCTTCTTCCAATGGTTCCAGTCTAGGGTTAATGCGTCCATAGCATATGCCTGAGGGTCCAGGTTCGGTGCCACATAACAGGGAAGTTTGTGGTTTAGTTGTGTCGCAAAGAGATCCACCTGGAGACCGGGAACCAGCCTGGATATCCACCAGAAAGAATTCATGTCTAGAGACCATTCTGACTCCAGTGGTTTCGTCCTGAATAGTGAGTCTGCTATCACATTCTGGACTCTTGCTAAGTGAGTGGCTGACAGGAACCAGTTCTTTTCTAAGGCCAAGGTAAAAATCATGACCAGGACTTGATTCAGGTTGGGAGATTTTGATCCGCTTCTGTTTATGCAGTGTACTACTGCCGTGCTGTCCGAGACTACCCTGATATGAGTGGACCGTGGGGGGGAGAGTCGCTTTAAGGTCAGGAAGACTGCCATGGCCTCCAGTACGTTGATGTGAAAGTGACTCATGGCAGGGGACCAGGATCCCTGAAACATCTGTTGTTTGTAATAGCCCCCCACCCACTGAGCGATACGTCTGTGTGAATCGTCACTTATGGGGGAGGAAATTGCAGAGGGACCGATTTGGAAAGGTTCTCTGGTTTTGACCATGGCCTGAGTCTCGTTTTCAGGATTGAGGGGATTTTGGAAATCTTGTATCGTAACGTAGTCGTAGCTCTCTTTCTCCAAACTCGATTGATGGCTTTGAGTTGGGCTTTCAGTAAGAGGTTCGTCACTGATGCAAATTGAAGTAAGTCGAGGATTCTTTCCAAGGCTCTCCGTGACACCTGTCTGTGCTTGAGGAAGTTCCTCGTCTTGGCTGCTATCTCTCTGACTTTTCTGGGGGAAGAGACAGCTTGTGTCTTGTAAGGTCCCAGCGGATGCCCAACCATTCGAATTGGCTTGATGGTTGAAGGCGGGACTTTTGTAGATTGACTTTGAATCCCAGTTTGGTGAGAAACTGAACCACTTTGGTTGTAGCTTTGTTGCATTCTGAAATCGTCCAGATAGGCGATTACCTTGATCCCTTGGTTCCTGAGTTGTTCCAGCACTGTCTCCCCCAGTTTTGTAAATATCCTGGGAGCTATGCTGAGGCCGAAGGGCATGACTTTGAACGCGAAGGCTTTCTTGCCCAGGCGGAAGCCGAGGTAAGGAGAGAAGTTTCGTGCTACTGGGACGTGATAATAGGCGTCGGTAAGATTGATAGAGTTGGTGACGGCCCCACGGGGAAGTAAGGTCCGTACCTGAGAGACAGTCAGCATACGGAACTTGTCGCAAAGAATGTAAGAATTCAGTTTCGACAAGTCCAGGACTACTCTCAACGCCGATGAATCTTTCTTGGGGACGGTGAACAGGCGTCGTTAGAATTTCAGTGATCGTACCCTCTTTATTGCTTTTTTCTTGAGTAGTTCCGTGGTGTATTCTTCCAAAATGGGAGTGGGTTTCTGGAAGAAGGTCACTGTCGGAGGTGGACCCCCTTATGACCACTTCCAGCCTAGGCCCTTAGAGACTATGCTGTGGGCCCAGGGACTGAAGGTCCACTGGTCCCGGAAAAGATATAGTCTCCTCCCTACCTGATTCACTTCATTGCATTGAGGTGAATTTCGAGCCACGTCCTCCCCTTTGACCCTTGGTTCAAGGTCCGCCTCATTGGCGGAATTGACCTCTACCTTTGTTGCCCCCACTGGAGTATCCTCGAAATGAACTCGAGGTCTCATAGGATGGGTTGATGGCCGGAGAGGTCATCCAAGATGCCATGGGAGTTGGTTGGGTACCTTGGGGGGCCGGAAGGAACACTATCTGTTGTGGAGGGGTTGCCTGTGGTGCGGCAGACTTAGAGGAAGAAGGGGTTGATGAGTGAAGGCCTTGATGAAATTGGCCACGGCTAGACTTGTATAGAGTAAAAGATTTTTGTTTCTTTTTAAAGATAGGGTGTTTCATACTTTCGAACTTTCGTTTGTTCGAAAGGCCCCATCGAACCTGCAAGTTTTGATTTGCCCTCGCCACATCCTGGAGGACTTTATCAACTTCCTCCTGCGGAAAGAGAGTTTTTCCCCAGCAGGAGGAGGCTATGAGTCTATTTGGCTCGTGCCGAATTGACGCTTCGGCAAGAACATGCTTCCTGCAGTTCGTCCGAGCTGTCCAGAAGTCGTGCAGGTCGACCTGGAACGTTTGGAGCAAATTCTTCGCAAAAGCGCGGAAGAGTAGCTCATCACTATAAAGGGAGCCCAACATTTCTGACAAAACGATTGAGTGCAGAGATCTGGCCAGTCTGTTTCGTGCATCGAACTCAGACTTTAGAAGGTGATCCGGCAACGTGGGAAGTCTCTCCGAGAAAAGAGAGGAGGCGCAGTCTGGATCCAACTTCCCCACCGTAAAAGTAGCCGAGGTATCGTTCCAGAAATCGGAAGGACCTGGAACGAGCATAGAGGTGGGATCCATCTCTTTAAGGACAGGCAGAAGTGAGCCTTCCTTGACTGACTAGACGGTTAACTCTGACACCTTGTCCACAAGTGGACAGGGGATGGACGGAGGAGTCATAAAAATCGTATATGCCCCGTTATGGGGAGTAAACTTAGAGTTGACACAACCCCATTCAGTTAGAGTCCTGGCCCAGACAGCTTGGGCCTGTTCTTTAGGAAAAATAACGGTCTGTTTGGGGACCATGTCCATTCGAACTAGGGTATGTTCCTTCAATCAGACAAAACCGTTGAAGGGGAACTGAAGGCCGCGAGGATAAAACTCCAGATCATCTAGGGGGCGGGTCCCTAAGCCCTCTAGAGTTAGTGTACCATCTAGGTACGGAGCATGTCTCGCGAACCGCCAAGGGTTGTTTTTATCAAATGGCGGCAGCTTAGAGGTGTCTGGGCCTGACGGAGTGGGTAGCTGAAACCCGGAACGGACGAGGTTAGCCACCATATCTTTCAACTCCGTTATGACACCTGACTGCTGTCTCATCTGAGTCGTAACCTACTCCTGCATCAAATTAAAATTCATCTGAGGCTTCGCAGAACTACTCGCCGCCGAAGTCTTGGCCTTAGCGGACTTACTTTTCCGAGCTTTAATAGGTGGAGTAGGCTGGGCTATGACAGGAAAGTTAGGAGTGGTGGAGGGTCCAGGGACCGGAGACACAGATAGCGGCGAAGCTGAAAAGCTAGGCTTAAGTTTGTTTTTACGTAGGGGCTTCACCTTGGGTCGGACAGAGAGGGAGGGATCCCAAGATGAAGTAGGTAGCTTATCAAAGCCGTGAAAGGAAGAACCAGGAGAGATAGAAGGCGAAAGGAAGGAGTCTGCCAACTCCACACCACTAACCTGCTCGTCCATGGGTTCTGTGTGGATGTCCAATGATGAAACTTCTCCCGAGAGCTGGGTCTCCTCTTCCAGGGGTATTGACGCTCTGATAGCCGCAATCATAGGGTCGGCGACATCAGCAGGCACTGCGGCAGAATAGGAGCCTGGGAAGAGTCGAGAAGCCATGTCTCCGTCGAGGAGGTAGGGGCATCCAGTGGGGGCGTTACGGCCAAATCCCGAAACCCATGACCGGAGGCTGGGCTTAGCCATCCGGAGGGAATCTTCATCAGCCTGGAAATGGTGAGGATACATTAGCAAACTGAAGGAAAGAATATATAAACATGTCCCAAACAAAACAAAATCCATATATCTCATATTGTATCAAATAAGCATCCCCGGAGTAAGATATTAATAATTACACAACATCAATATATCCCATATAAGATATCAAATATTATAAGCTTATAATAAGTAGTGAAATTGAAAAAATCTTACATCATCATTCAGCAAAATCGAGGAGAGGTCGTAACACAAGATGCACGCCTCAGGGAACCAAACCATGTAGGAGGGCTGGCCCGACTCACGAACGAAAGATATAGCGCAGTGTGCGTGAGAAGACCGGCAGACATCATGACCTACCGGATCCGAGAAGGAGGCGGAGCAACCCTTGGCAGCACAGCGGACTTTCTGTAATAAAAAAGTTAATAAGTCTAGATGCTCCCTAATACTCTAGCATAACAGTAGGATTATAAAGAGCTGGGAGAATATGAGGTGTGTATTAACCCCGAGCGTAAAAAAAAAACAGGTTTTTCTCACGTGACTCACCCCCGTGACTGAATTTGTGGGTGATCGACCTGCAGTAGGTGTCTCGCCTACACGCTCTAGTAGTGTCCAGATGTGCATTGCTGTAGCTGTACTCCTTCCCCGATTTCTAATACGCGTCGGGGTCGAGCGCGACCGAGTTTACCCTTCTAAGGTAATTTGCATAATTATCAAAGTTATTACGTATTATGAAATTGTCGTAGAATGGTGCAACTTGTATAGGTTATCAGTTGTGGAAAGTCTTGGTGGATTGTTTGGCTACCATGTGCATGATTTTTTTTTTAGTTAAAATGTCGTTCATCACCACGAGGACCATTTTACCGCGAGTGCCCCTTTTTCATTTTTTTTTCATTTTTTTGCCAAGTAATTTTTCCGTAAGATATTGCCAAATAGTGTCGTAAAACTTTTGCTTTTTTAGTATTGGAAAGTGTGTCTAGATGATCTGGCTACCCATGCGTGACTTTGTTTTTGTCAGATACGACGTAGTTAGTGGTATATTGGGTATTTAACTGCGGTTGCCAATTTCTGTTTTTTTCCAATATTTGTAAAAATTTACTACGTAGTAAGGAATTGCTGTATATTATTGATTTTTTTTTCATGTTTATGTGTTAGAAAGTGTGCCTTGATGGTTGGGCTAACACGTGCATGTCTTTTTTTTTATCTGAGATGCCGTATATTAGAATGTTCGGCATTTTACCGCGAGTGCCCCTTTTTCAATTTTTTTCATTTTTTTGCCAAGTCATTTTTTCGTTAGATATTGCCAAATAGTATCGTAAAACTTTTGCTTTTTTAGTGTTGGAAAGTGTGTCTAGATGATCTGGCTACCCATGCGTGACTTTGTTTTTGTCAGATACGACGTAGTTATTGGTATATTGGGTATTTAACTGCGGTTGTCAATTTCTGTTTTTTTTCAATATTTGTAAAAATTTACTACGTAGTAAGGAATTGCCGTATATTATTGATTTTTTTTTCATGTTTATGTGTTACAAAGTGTGCCTTGATAGTTGGGCTAACACGTGCATGTCTTTTTTTTATCTGAGATGCCGTATATTAGAATGTTGGGCATTTTTCCGCGAGTGCCCCTTTTATTTGTTTTGCATTTTTTTGTTTAGTCATGTTACCGTAAGGAATTGGCAAGTAGTGTCGCAAAACTTATATTTTTATAGTGTTGGAAAGTGTTTCTAGATGATCTGGCTACCCATGCCTATCTTTTTTTTAGCCAGATATAGCCTATATATAGGTATGTGTTCGATTTTCCTGTGATTGCCGTATTTTCGTTTTTTTCCCATTTCTTTCAAAATTACTACGTACTAAGGAACTATCACAGAGTAATGATTCATTTAGATGTTTATTTGTCGGAAAATGTGCCTTGATGGTTTGCCTAGCACGTGGCTGAAATTTTTTTTTCTGAAATGCTTATAATAAAATGTTGGCCATTTTTCCGCGAGTGCCCCTTTTTATTTGTTTTTCATTTTTTTACTTAGTCATGTTACCGTAAGGAATTGGCAAGAAGTGTCGCAAAACTTATATTTTTATAGTGTTGGAAAGTGTATCTAGATGATCTGGCTACCCATGCCTATCTTTTTTTTTTAGCCAGATATGGCGTATATATAGGTATGTGTTCGATTTTCCTGTGATTGCCATTTTTTCGTTTTTTCCCGTTTCTTTCAAAATTACTACGTACTAAGGAACTATCACAGAGTAATGAATGATTCATTTTATGTTTATTTGTCGGAAAATGTACCTTGATGGTTTGCCTAGCACGTGGCTGAAATTTTTTTTTTTCTGAAATGCCGTATATTACAATGGCCATTTTTCCGCGAGTGACCTTTTTATTTGTTTTGCATTTTTTTGCTTAGTCATGTTACCGTAAGGAATTGGCAAGTAGTATCGCAAAACTTATAATTTTATAGTGTTCGAAAGTGTTTCTAGATGATCTTGCTACCCATGCCTATCTTTTTTTTTAGCCAGATATGGTGTATATATAGGTATGTGTTCGATTTTCCTGTGATTGCCATTTTTTGGTTTTTTTCCCATTTCTTTCAAAATTACTACGTACTAAGGAACTATCACAGAGTAATGATTCATTTAGATGATTATTTGTCGGAAAATGTGCCTTGATGGTTTGCCTAGTACGTGGCTGAAATTTTTTTTTTCTGAAATGCCGTATATTAGAATGTTGGCCATTTTTCCGGGAGTGCCCTTTTTTATTTGTTTTGCATTTTTTTTGCTTAGTCATGTTACCGTAAGGAATTGGCAAGTAGTGTCGCAAAACTTGTATTTTTATAGTGTTGGAAAGTGTTTCTAGATGATCTGGCTACCCATGCCTATCTTTATTTTTAGCCAGATATGGCGTATATATAGATATGTGTTCGATTTTCCTGCGATTGCCACTTTTTCGTTTTTTCCCATTTCTTTCAAAATTACTACGCACTAAGGAACTATCACAGAGTAATGATTCCTCTAGATGTTTATTTGTCGGAAAATTTTGTTTACTTCTTTTTTGATTGAATATCATCAAATTTTTTTAGCTAAAATATTATATTGTTTTACATTTTTTTTTTCGATTTTATTTACCTTCAAAAAAAATTTTTTGGGTCAGAATTTTAATTTTATAGTCGTAAAATAATCGACAATTATCAAGTAACCCACCATACAATTTTTATGCATATCCAAGAATAATTAGATTAGTAAATAACACCTTGAAATTGACATACCCTTCCTACATTTCAAGTGGCAAGTTAGGGAGTCTGAGTCAGTGTGGTTGGCGGCCATTTTGTGGACATATCCGAAGCGTAAGTTGCCCTATCTATATATATTCTTGTTCCCTATAGAATTTGTGATATTTTGGTATATTTTTACCTGCATAAATATCATATTATATATTAAATATATGTATTTTTTCACGAAATTTCTAAGTACTCAAAAAATTACCTTTAGATATGGCCCCTGATATAAATGTAATTTGCAAAATAATGAAGATTTTTTTTACATATTTCTATTTTAGGATAACATATGTTTATTCCCTAAAAAAATTAGCCACTTCCTATTTCAGTTGGGTACCCAAAATAATTCATGAAATTTGGACAAATTTTTTTGGCCAAAAAAAGTTACCCTTTATTTTCTCATTTCAGATCTTCACCTCCATGGGTCTGACTTCATCCAAAATACATCAAGATATGTTCTAAACATTCAAGAATCAATTCCTAAAAGGATTTGTGTATATGTGTATAAACTTTTTTTTTATGAATTTTTATGTAAGGTCTTTTTTCTTTTCTACTTAATTTTTTAAAATATTTATAATAAATAGTTTTTCTGCAGATGAGTAGAATTTATCTTTACAGTTGTTTTAAGCATTCTTTGAAATTTATTTTGGCAAAAGAAAAAAGGAGGTTACTGCAAAAACTGATTTTTCAGGAATTTTTTTTGGCGTCGGGGTCGCTCGCGTCCGAGTATACCCTTAAAGGGGTGTCCGAGGAGCGTACCTATCCAGGGTTAAAATGGGGTTTTGGCAAACAGGGAGCCGGAGCTCAGTTGTAATAATAATATAGAGAGGATGTAACAACCCCGTAGTGCGCCGGAGTCATGCAAATATGCGGGAGCCGGAGATCCCAAGTAATTATAGGATAATGTGGGCATAGTGATTGAAAGATCTCCGGAATGTGCCGGAGATCTGTGGGAAAGTCCTCTAAAAACTAAAATTAGTATCTATCAATAACCATTAAAAGGATCTCGAAAGGATACCTATGTGATCCCCAGAGGAAGGGGAGGGGGGGGGGGTTAGTGGTGGTAAGTCGTGTGAATATGCCGGAGCAGGAGTCAAGATGCAAGTGACCAACGAGGGGACGAATCCCTGCCGTAGGGGTGCATCTAGATAACAGGGAAGTTGAGAGATCCCAGCTCATAAATAAAACTCATGGCGGAGTTGGCTATAGGTTCGGACCCGACTCCCGGGCCGAAGCGGGGAGAGGGTGGAACTAGGTGAAGGCGGGCCCAACTAACCTAAAATATAGACTCTCACATGAACAGGACTAACCCAAACACTAGCCTTTAAATACACCAATAGGTAACCATATAACACAATAATAACAAACTAAAAACCAAAATGCAATAAGATAATTTCCCACTTGGATAAGAGATAGAGGGAGAACGCTTTCCTGTATGAACAGAAAACGGGAACTCCAGCCTCTCGCATTGTGCTAAACCCATAGGGGGGAGATGGAGAGATGGAGACCACGCGACTGTATTAACAGAAAACGGGAACTCCAGCCTCCCGCATTGTGTCAACAACCCAAGGGGAGAGATGGAGAGAGGGAGAACCCGTGACTGTATGAACAGAAAACGGGAACTCCGGCCTCTCGTACTCATGGTTACTCTTAATAAAAATAACAAACCTCAAAATAAACACACATCTCAGTCTGTGAATACAATGAATAAATAAAAAAGAGAAACGAAGGATAGAGAAAACGGGAACTGAACAGTGAATTAAGGCGAAAACAAAACAACGACAAGCGGTGGTACTAAACTATAACAAAGCCCTGAACGCTATCCTTCGTTCGTTAAAGATACAGACTCGTAAGCGTAAACAAAGTACCAAAAGACTTACAAAACATGGTTCAAAATAAACGGCACAAGGCCAGGAATCTATAATAAGAGAAATGAACCTAGAATGACAATAGTACCAAACAGGCAAACGAAGGCAATTGAAACATATGAACGTAAACAATAATGGCCGCCATCACCGCAGATGGCGATCGGCCGGTCGCACTAACAAACACTAAAATTACAAAAAGTAATAATAGCACAGTACTAAAAAGCTGTCAAAACAATCTATGGTACTTAACATTGGTCCTGCGGTAAGAAGAGCTTCAGCCATGGCGAAAAAACAGCTCAAAACACAAACACAAGCAGAGACACAACACAAATCAGCTAACGCTTACGACGTCCAAAAGAAGGATGTTGTTCAGATGGCGCTCGCGTCGGGCGTCGGTGGTGTGGTTCAGGTAACGTAGCTAGGGTCTTTGCATTGCCCCATCCCTTTTGACGAAGGAATTAGCTAAATGGAAGACAGCCTGTGAATAGTGGTTTTCACACGCCCCTGCTTTATATACGACACCTTCAGGGTGCTCGCATGAGGGTAGTAACCTCTGCATTCCATGCTTTTAACTTTCTCTGGTATATTTGGAAGTGTTTATATCAGAGAAGTGTAAAGAAGGACCCTTTTCACCGGGCGTCACAGGTCGACCCAGAAAAACCTATTAATTCCTGATACAATAACATGACCCATTCCATTGGATCAAATAAATAAATTCTGAGGATATCACTAGACTGAAATTTAACCTAAATAGCCGAGCCTCTACCTGAGATAACTCCTACCTGAAACAGCCCACCCTCTACTTGAAAGAACTAGATGAAAGAACTCCTACTTGATATATCCAAGCCTCTACCTGAAAGAAATCCTACCTGAAAGAAATCCTACCTGAAATAACTCCTACCTGAAATATTCCAGCATCTACTTGAAATAGCTTACCCTCTACTGAAAGAACTCCTACCTGAAATTACTCCTACCTGAAATAACTCCTACCTGAAACATCCCAGCATCTAACTGAAATAGCCTGCCTTCTACTGAAAAAAAAATCCTACCTGAAATAACTCCTACTTGACATATCTTAACTCCTACCTGTAAAAAACTCCTACCTGAAAAAAACTCCTAACTTGAAAAAAAATCCTACCTGAAAAAAAATTCCTACATGAAATAACTCCTACCTGGAAAAAAACTCCTACCTGGAAAAAACTTCTACATGAAATAACTCCTACATGAAACATCCCAGGTTCTACCTGAAATAGCCTGCCCTCAACTGTGAAAACTCGTACCTGAAATACTGCTACTTGAAATAGCCCACCTTCTACCAGGAAGAACTCCTACCTGAAAGAACGTCTAAATACTCCTACCTGAAATAACTCCTACTTAAAATGGCCAAACCCCTCCCTGAAATATCTTCTATCAGGACTACCAGAAATTTAATACCTAGAATTACAGGATTTTTAACAGATGCCACCAGGCTGATGAGAAAGATATAATTTAGCTCTAAAAAACTTCAGGTTAGCTTACGCAAGATTTCAATCCTAGTAATTGACATGGATTTATGTAGGCCTAAATTGATTTATAACTAAATTTTAGTCATCAACTATTCATTAAAGAAATTTCCAATGGGAATTTAATGTATAAAAACTAAATTCATGAAACAGAAAATTGAAGAACTTAGGTGAATTAGTAAGCTAGCAATATAACTTAGCACTCTATCCAAGACTTAAAACTTGAAGTAGATACTTAAATCCATATTATGAAAAGCTAATAGGGACAACTTTCTACACCCAGACCCAAAAAGGTGTTCTAGAAGTTCCACTTGCTCTGCTCCAACTGAAGGACTTGACCAAGAGTTTCCATAACCCATAGGACTATTCCAGGTTAGTCCTTAATGTACATCCTCCTTTTGATTGAAGGGTTTGAAGCATCCAAGCAGAAGGCCACATTAACCTGAAAGTCAAAAGTGTTAATAGGAACTCTAAGAAAATTGGTAATCAAGATTTATAAAGTATAAATTTAGTAAAATTTTAAGTAATTTTTAAGAAATAATATATTTCTAATAAATCAGTGCAATCGAAAACAAATTAGGATATCTTAAGCCCCCAAAAGTAGGATATTATAAGTGACAATAAGTAAGACATTCTAAGTCTCCAAAAGTTAGATTTTTCAAGCCCTCAAAGGTAATATATTTCAAGATCCCAAAAGCGAGATATTTTAAGTTCCCAAAAGTAAGATATTTCAAGCACGCAAAAGTATATTTTAAGCCCACAAAATTAAGATATTCTAAGTCTCAAAAAGTAAGATATTTTAAGCCACCAAAAGTAAGATATTTTAAGCCACCAAAAGTAAGATTTTTTAGGCCATCAAAAGTAGGATATTATAAGCCCCCAAAAGTAAGATGATATAAGCCCACTAAAGTGAGATATTATAAGCACCCAAAAGTAAGATATTCTAAGGCCATAAAAGTAATAAATATTAAACCCCCAAAAGTAAGATATTTTAATCTCTCCCAAAGTAAGATATTTTAAGCCCCAAAAGTAGGATATTTTAAATCCCCTAAAGAAAGATATTTCAAGCCCTCTAAAGTAAGATATTTCAAGTTTCAAAACGATTAGGATAATTTAAGCAACACAAATTATGATACACCAAACACCAAAATATTTAGATTGTATGGTGAAGAAATTAGAATATTTTAGGACCAAAAAAATTTAGGATATCAAAAGAACTGACAAGAAGATGTGCTTGAATTCCTATGTCAAGTTTTCAAAAATAAATTCACAAAAATATGAGTGGAAGATCCTTTGCTAAACAAAAATTAAAACTACGTTGAATTAACACCTACAGTACACTGCACACGGCGCACTGACATCCCTACCCACTAACTATAACAATTTAACTTATTAACTGATTTACAGCTTCACACAATAACCTGTGAACTTTTGTCAAAAACAGGTTGATCTAAGTTTTTGTCACATAAAAGGTTATTAGTGGGTAACTTATTTCACAACTAAAAGGAGGTATAGAACTAAACTCTAAACTTACTTGAGTTTAAAACAAAATATTTTACAAAAAATCATGAATTTATTCTAAGCTTTCCAACTAACGGGATTTACTAAAAAAAAAAAATCATTCAGCAAAACAAATGTCTGATTCTTTGATCAAATACAGTTCGAGTAAGTCCTATAACCTAAATTTTAATCCAAAGACTCCACTACTTGAAAATGATCATCAAATGGAAATCCCACATCTACAAATACTAAATCTTCAATATCATATATCAGGCTGACATAAGTTTTTGTAGTTTATGAAATATCTGCTTTGATGTTACTTTTTTTAAGTATTTTATTTTGATTGTTCATCATTTCTCAGATTGTTTATATATTTCCTTATTTCCTTTCCTCACTTGACTATTTTTCTCTGTTGGAGTCCTTGGGCTTATAGCATCTTGCTTCTCCAACTAGGTTCGTAGATTAGCTAGTAATATTGATAACAATAATAATATTTAAGCTACTCAGCCCAGTCTAAAATCCCTAGTCTGTACTCTTGTAACTTAACCCTAGTATTAAATGGTACAAAATCAAATCAGATTCTAAAAAGCACACACCCCTAGTCTGTACCCTTGTACAGACTAGTACTATGTGGTACAAATCTAACCTAGATTCTAGGAAGGACACATCCCTAGTTTGTACTCTTGTAACTTAACCCTCGTACTAAATGTCACAAAATCTAAAAAAGGTTCTTAAAAGCACACAACTTTCCATATAATTTTACCATCCCATCCAAACGAAGTTTACAGTATTAGATATTTGAAAATGTCATACTTATCTCTGCTTATACAGAAGACAGGAGACTGAAGACCTTCTTCTTGAACAACAGTGTCTGCCTATCCTCCAGGCTTCATTTTCATATGAATGCCAATACCAAGCAAACTGGATCACAAATCTGGAAAGAATTCAAAAGGACTGTCAACAAATCTTTAACTTTGGTCTACTGTACCTAACTAATTTTTCCGAAAATTATTTTGCCAAAAAAATAATCTTGGGTTTTGTTGTCCAAAAAAGTAGGTGACTATTATGGAGGTCTAGAATTAAACTATACTTGCATTTGAATTTTTCTTTCTACAAAAATGCATTGATTTAATAAAAGCTTGACAACTACCGGGAATTAGATAAAAAAACAACAAGCAAATAAAAACTCTAATGATATGTTTAATCAAACATAGCTTTTAGAAAAAAAAAATTGAAAAAGCCATTTTAGTAACATTTTTACTTTTGCCTACATCTGTACTTAAACTAAATAGTTTAAGATTTCTTCCAAGCTTAAGACACTTATCACTAATTGACTATCTAATGTCAACAGCTGAGTTTAATGACAGGCATAAAAGACTAGTTACAAGATATCCATCATAGCACGAGTAAATAAAAGAGATTTATTTGTTGAACAAGTCAAAATTCATTGGTAGCATTAGTCAATTCATCAAAATACACCACGCCTTAATAAACTATGGGCCAAAAATGAGTGGGACCTAGTACACGGAGGAACATACTTTATGAAGCGTTTTTACCTTACTTTACTCGTTAAAATTTCTGTAAAATTTCACGAATCACAAAGATTGTTGTAGTGCTGTTTCATAGTATTGTTGAATGTGACCATGGATGTGATGAACCTCTTAACAAGCTTCCATAGTTTTCAGAGCATTGAGGATTATGACTATTAAGTTGGTCCAGAAGAAATAAATACTTCGAGTTTTATAGATGTTTTGGTAACAGTTTGTCTTTGTTTTATTTGACATCTATTTTCAGTTTTATTCTAAATTTTTCTATTTTTTTTTTTTTTTTTTTTTTTTTTTTTTTTGCAAACTGTGCATGACGTGGAAGATTGCCCGATTTTAAATTAGGGACCTGCGAGATTTTATTTCAAACTGCTACATTGGCAATAGATTTTTAGATTTTGAAGTTGCACGCATTATTGTTTTAGGAGGCTCCATTTGTTTTTGCAGAGAAAGCTACATTGGAAATGAAATATATATATATATATATATATATATATATATATATATATATATATATATATATATATATATATATATATATATATATATATATATATATATATATATATATATATATATGTGTGTGTGTGTGTGTGTGTGTGTGTGTGTGTATAGAGGGTATAATTTTCGGTTTAACACTTAGATTATTGTAAAAAATTTTACAGTAATGCTATGATACATGAAGTAGGTTTTTGTGTAATGTTGTCAATATTCTTGATTATGAAATTTAGTTCTCGTTCATAGAACTATGTATAAACAAATTATCATGATTTTTTATTTTTCTAAATTGAATACTGGAAAGTTTGTGTTATACGTGATGCATAAAATCACTTTTAAGTTCAGTTTCAAGATTATTGAATACTGGACGTCCGACATATCTAAAGGAATTGCTACATATTGAGCAGCCACCAAATCGTGTTAATACGGGAATAGTTACAGATCATTTCAAATTATTGGAAACTAGATATATGTCTACGGTAGGCTCTAGAGCCTTTAAATATACGGACCGCAGACTATACAATAAGTCCCCACTACACTTTTGAAAGACTGTAGATATTCAATCTTTCAAGAGGAAACTGAAAACGTTCTTGTTCTCAAAGTGCTTCTATAGTGTGGATTTGAAACTAAACGAGCAATATGCGTTGTGTTCAATGTTGAATGCTTTTGAACGAACATGATAAAATGATTATGGAAGTACTATTGAGAGTAGGTTTCCCCTGATGTAAAGGACCAGAGGAGCAACCCTTAAAGCAAAGGGAAGTATTTCAAATTAGTTGACTAATCGATTCAAAATTACATTAGTTTCCGATTTAAATAAATACCGTTTTCTAATAAATCTTATCAAAGAAAACTAAAATAATTTAGTGAAATACTCTTAGATATTCTGTGTGTGTGTGTGTGTGTGTGTGTGTGTGTGTGTGTGTGTGGACTTCACTAAGGTTAACAGCTACCCTCCGCCAACGCACTTGGGAGGAGGATATGTTTTTGCCAGTTTGTTTATTTGTGAATGAACAACTTCCTGGCCCCAATTTTACTCAGAGTGGTGAAACTTTCCGGGATTAACTGATATGTTAAGACCTGGAAGTGATACAATTCTGAAAGTCCTAGGTCAAAGGTCAATGATAAGATAAATTTCGACAAATAAGCTGCCAGGCCGGAGGTCTGTGCTCTACTGAGTACCCCTCTAGTCAGTTAGTATCTCTCTCTCTCTCTCTCTCTCTCTCTCTCTCTCTCTCTCTCTCTCTCTCTCTCTCTCTCTCTCTCTCTCTCTTTAACCTAACTGGTGTTTGTGTTTAGATACTGACTTGGGTTTAAACTCACCTTCAACTCTAAGAGATTCAAAATCCAATCCTGTAAAGTTCTTCTTTTGCCGGAAGTTCAACTTTAGTCAATCCTCCACTTGGTCTATTTCTTCCAGTTGAAAGTAACGTAATTTAAATGTCTTTTTTCGCCATAGTAGTTTACATGTAAATCGCTATACACACCTGGAATAGAATATAGCACTATTTAAAATCTGAAATTCTATATTGAATGTAAATAGCTATGGACATATGAAAATATTAAATTATCCTTTTTTTTTTCAAATCTGAAAAAAAAGTAAAAGTATATTGTTGTTGTTGTTGTTGTTGTTGTCGACATCATCTTCTTTATTATTATTATTATTATTATTATTATTATTATTATTATTATTATTATTATTATTATTATTATTACTATTACCACTTGTTAAGCTGCAACCCTAGTTGGAAAAGTAGGAGGCTCCAAAAGGAAAAATAGCCCAGTGAGGAAAGGAAACAAGAAAAATAAAATAATTCAAGAACAGTAATATCGTCAAAATAAATATCTACTATATAAACTATAAAAACCATAACAAAACAAGAATAGGAGAAATTAAATAGAATAGAGTGTACCTTCAAGCAAGAGAACTCTACCCCAAGACAGTGAAAGGCTATGGTACAGAGGATATGACACTACCCAAGACTAGAGAACAATGGTTTAATTTTGGAGTGTCCTTCCCCTAGAAGAGCGGCTTACCATACCTATCTCTCAAAACAAAGCATTGATGTTATGATAGTTTTATATTGACACTATAAGACATCTCATAATCTTTCTCATTCACTTACGAATTGCCTAACTATAATCAAATTGCTCAGGTATATTACAGAAACTATGAACTCCGTAAGCTCTCCTTCATAATAAAAACGGTAAATTGTCATTTCTTTGCTTTGAAAAAGGGAAAACTCCTTTTTTAGACATTTTAGTTTACTTTGAAAACCTTCATTTCAGTTTTAGTATTTTCTACTTATAAAACTGTCTAATAACCTAGTAAACTATTACAATTTTTGAAGCTTTAATAGCAAACATTGATTACGAATTAAATTACTTTGTTAACATTTATTGGTTAACTTGATAAAGAAAAACGTCACAATTTACAATACAGAAAAAAGGCATCAGCAAGAAAGTACAATAACCAAAGAAAATGCACAAAAATGGTTTTAAGCAAACTTCACTTGTAAATTCTGAATGGACAAAACTGTATCAAGGGCATTTCAGGAGTCTCTCTCTCTCTCTCTCTCTCTCTCTCTCTCTCTCTCTCTCTCTCTCTCTCTCTCTCTCTCTCTCTCAATAAGCATTTGAAATATCAGAGGAGGCTGAAATGTGGTATTCTGAATATAAAAAAAATAAATGACTAGAAAGTATCTAAATACACATACTAGAATCCTACTAGTAGGGAGACTATGGACGACATAACAGCAACATAGCCGAGGTTTGGATGTTGAATACCTACATTTACCTACTCTCTTGGTTGATTAAAGCTATCTTTCTATTCGACCTAATATGATCTTTGTAAACATTTTATATATCGCGCAGAGTAAACCTATTGGCTGGTAATTGACTTCATATTAACAGTACAGTTCTACTGTAAAAAGTTACAAATTTCATGAAAATTCTTCCAATGTTCAAGTCTAAAGTCTACCGTTATAAACATAAACTAGAGGGGCACTTAGTAAAATGCAGATCTTTCCCCAGGCAGCTAATTGACCTTGACCTTGACCTTAATGTGAATTAATTGGCGTGGATTTCCATACACTCAAATATGAACCAAATTTCTAGTCTCTGTGAGAACGATGTATAAACTTATGGCTGATTACGTGAATTGGACATTTAGTTTGACCGTGACCTTGACCTTCGGCATGGATCTTCCAAAATTTTATAATTTTCAGCTTTTTAATTAACAGTTAATCCCTAAAAGTTTCATTACTCTACTATTAGAATTGTGGCCAGGAAGCTGTTCACAAACACACACACAAACAAGGGGTAAAACATAATCTTCCAACTCCCATGGGTGAGGTAAATATCTTCCTCCAAAGAGCCCTTTAGGACAGGAAGACTAACTTTATTTCAAGTAGAGCCCAGAATAAAACTAAAGCTTATTCAAATAAACAACCATAAACACATATCGGAGAAGCAGTAATCCAGTTACTACAGAGTACTTTAATATATATATATATATAATATATATATGAATTATATATATATATAAATTATATATATATATATATATATATATATATATATATATATATATATATATATATATATATATATATATATATATATATATATATTTATATATATAATATATAAATATATATACATATGTAATATATAAATATACATACATATGAAAATATATCTACGTATATATATATATATATATATATATATATATATATATATATATATATATATATATATATATGTATATATATACATTATATATATATATATATATATATATATATATATATATATATATATATATATATATATATATATATATATATATATATACACACACACACACACACACACACACATATATATATATATATATATATATATATATATATATATATATATATATATATATATATATATATATATGTATATATACATATATATATATATATATATATATATATATATATATATATATATATATATATATATATATATATATATATATATATATATATATATATATATATAATTGCTGAAGAAGGAAGTTTTGTGCTACCACGGACTCTTCTAAAGCAGTTTGCAAATAAAGCAATTAGGCAAAATTAACAGTATTCTGCATTATCAAATGTCTTATGGGTAAATAATAGACCAATGAAAGTTATCATATTGAAATAAAACCTTTGTTAGCTGTGTTGCGTCATTGGCAGATTCAATCTATCTCTTCCATTGTGAACAAGTGCTGAAAAATGGGTAGACAAAATGCCTAAATCATAGAATTTATTTTAGTAAGAATTTTTAAATATGTAAAATAGCCAATCAGTAATAAAATGTTTTTAGTAGTAGTATGGTAATGTTGATTTATCAAATTAGTCGAGTTGTTATTATTATCAATTGTTGTCAATTGCTAAGCTACATCCCTAGTTAGAAAAGCAGGATGCTATAAGCCCAGGGGCTCCAACAAGGTAAATATTCCAGTGAGGAAAGGAAACAAGGAAAAATAAAAAGTGTTACAGCATTGAAATGAATACTTACTAAATAAACTATAAAAAACTTTAACAAAACAAGAAGAAGAGAAATAAGATAGAATATTATGCTCAAATGTTCCTGGAATCCGGGCATTGTTTGTGCTTAATGTTTCACTAAACACGACTATCTATGTCATCGTAATACTTAAAACTGAATATACATTGGCCTTAAATTTCTTAATAGTTTATATAACTTTTAAGCACTTATTAAACATATCAAGGATATTAAAAACCGAATAGTACTAGTTAAATCAAAATAATTGAATTTTACACAACCAGCAGACACCAGATATGTTTAGAGGATGTCTTAAAAATATGAAAAGATTTGGCAACTTTTAGCATAAAACCTCTTGCTTAATAAGTCCCCATTACCAACTCAAATGCAAATAAACAACTTCGAATACTCCAGTAAGTTTTTATATTTTAGCTGTTTTTTACGTATCTTATTCAATTTCATTCCAAACTCAACGCAATATTTTGAGGCCTGAAACAAACAATGACAAAGATTACTGTGACTTAGAAATAAATCCAAGTAAACGAGTAAGGCTGACTGGCCCTACAGTCATAAGAGTTTAGTACCTTACATATCTATCACTGAAATGCTTAATTACCTTACAACAACCCAATTTTCATGAATAACCTTTTAGCAGAATCAAAATAACTATAATTACACTAGAAACTAATTTGTGACACAGCTGGTTCAGAAGGGAATTTATACCAAAAGCAATAACAAGAACTGCTAAATTCAATAGCAGTGTTTGAGGCAATAGGAATTAACAAATAAGTTAATTTGGGTTGATTTTTCAGTACTAGGGGCGTTTAAGACTTGACTTTAATATTTTACTAAATTACAGATAGGACAGGTGCTATGGAATTACCTTCACGTTAATTGTTTTATTAGTTACACACACACACACACACACACACACACACACACACACATATATATATATATATATATATATATATATATATATATATATATATATATATATATATATATATATATATATATATATACATATACCATGGCACATCCCCCCATTTTGGAGGGTAGCCGACATCAACAAAGAAACAAAAAAAAAAAGGGGGACCTCTACTCTCTACGTTCCTCCCAGCCTAACAAGGGACTCAACCGAGTTCAGCTGGCACTGCTAGGGTGTCACAGCCCACCTTCCCACATTATCCACCACAGATGAAGCTTCATAATGCTGAATCCCCTACTGCTGCTACCTCCGCAGTCATCTAAGGTATCGGAGGAAGCAGCTGGGCCTACCGGAACTGCGTCACAATCACTCGCCATTCATTCCTATTTCTAGCACGCTCTCTTGCCTCGCTCACATCTATCCTCCTATCACCCAGAGCTTCCTTCACTCCATCCATCCACCAAAACCTTGGCCTTCCTCTAGTAATTCTCCCATCAACTCTTGCATTCATCACCTTCTTTAGCAGACATCCATTTTCCATTCTCACAACATGGCCAAACCACCTCAACACATTCATATCCACTCTAGCCGCTAACTCATTTCTTACACACGTTCTCACTCTCACCACTTTGTTCCTAACCCTATCTACTCGAGATACACCAGCCATACTCCTTAGACACTTCATCTCAAACACATTCAATTTCTGTCTCTCCATCACTTTCATTCCTCACAACTCCGATCCATACATCACAGTTGGTACAATCACTTTCTCATATAGAACTCTCTTTACATTCATGCCCAACCCTCTATTTTTTACTGCTCCCTTAACTGCCCCCAACACTTTGCAACCTTCATTCACTCTCTGACATACATCTGCTTCCACTCCCCCATTTGCTGCAACAACAGACCCCAAGTACTTAAACTGATCCACCTCTTTAAGTAACTCTCCATTCAACATGACATTCAACCTTGCACCACCTCGTATATCTCATAACCTTACTCTTACCCACATTAACTCTCAACTTCCGTCTCTCACACACTCTTCCAAATTCTGTCACTAATCATCCAAGCTTCTCTTCTGTGTCTGCAACCAGTACAGTATCATCCGCAAACAAGAACTGATTTACCTCCCATTCATGGTCATTCTCGTCTACCAGTTTTAATCCTCTTCCAAGCACTCGAGGATTCACCTCTCTCACCACTCCATCAACATACAAGTTAAACAACCACGGCGACATCACACATCCCTGTCTCAGCCCCACTCTCACCGGAAACCAATCACTTACTTCATTTCCTATCCTAACACATGCTTTACTACCTTTGTAGAAACTTTTCACTGCTTGCAACAACCTTCCACCAACTCCATATAACCTCATCACATTCCACATTGCTTCCCTATCAACTCTATCATACGCTTTCTCCAGATCCATAAACGCAACATACACCTCCTTACCTTTTGCTAAATATTTCTCGCATATCTGCCTAACTGTAAAAATCTGATTCATACAACCCCTACCTCTTCTAAAACCACCCTGTATTTCCAAGATTGCATTATCTATTTTATCCTTGATCCTATTAATCAATACTCTACCATACACTTTTCCAACTACGCTTAACAAACTAATACCTCTTGAATTACAACACTCATGGACATCTCCCTTACCCTTATATAGTGGTACAATACATGCACAAACCCAATCTACTGGTACCATTGACAACACAAAACACATATTAAACAATCTCACCAACCATACAAGTACAGTCACGCCCTCCTCCTTCAACATCTCAGCTCTCGCACCATCCATACCAGATGTTTTTCCTACTCTTGTTTCATATAGTGCTCTCCTCACTTCATCTATTGTAGTCTCTCTTTCATTCTCATCCCCCATCACCTCAACACCTGCAACAGCAATTATATCTGCCTCCCTATTATCCTCAACATTCAGTAAACTTTCAAAATATTCCGCCCATCTTTTCCTTGCCTCCTCTCCTTTTAACAACCTTCCATTTCCATCTTTCACTGTCTCTTCAATTCTTGAGCCAGCCTTCCTTACTCTCTTCACTTGTTTCCAAAACTTCTTCTTATTCTCTTCATATGAATGACCTAATCCCAGACCCCACCTCAGGTCAGCTGCCCTCTTTGCCTCACGTACCTTGCGCTTTACATCCACATTTTTCTCTTTATATTTTTCATACTTCTCAATACTATTACTCTGCAGCCATTCTTCAAAAGCCCTCTTTTTCTCTTCCACTTTTACCTTCACTCCTTCATTCCACCATTCACTGCCCTTCTTCATACTGCCTCCAATAACCTTCTTTCTACACACATCACTTGCAATCCCAACAAAATTTTCTTTTACTAACTTCCACTCCTCCTCTAAATTGCCAGTTTCTCTTACTTTCACTTCGTCATATATCATTTTCAACCTTTCCTGATATTTACTTTTTACCCCCGGTTTTATTAGCTCTTCAACCCTCACTACCTCCCTTTTACATCCACTTACTCTATTCCCCCATTCTTTTGTTACAACTAATTTTCCTTCCACCAAAAAATGATCAGACATACCGTTAGCCATACCCCTAAACACTTGCACGTCTTTCAATCTTCCAATCATTCTTTTAGTTATCAATACATAATCCATTAATGCCCTTTCTACTACTCTTCCATTTGCCACACTTACCCATGTGTACTTATTTTTATCTTTCTTTTTGAAAAAGCTATTACTTATCACCATCTCATGCTCAACACACATATCTACCAGTCTCTCACCACTCTGATTTTCACCTGGTACGCCATACTTCCCAATGACACCTTCTACCTATCCAGCGCCCACTCTAGCATTTAAGTCACCCATGACAACTACATAATTCCTTCTACCCATTCCTTCTACACACCTAGTTAATTCATTCCAGAACTCATTCCGCTCTTCTTCACTTTTCTCACTACCTGGCCCATACTCACTGACAAACGCCCAACATTCCCTACCCAACCTAACCCCTACCCACATTAACCTAGATGATATCTCCTTCTATTCCACTATTTTACCTCTCATCCATTCACTCATCAATAAAGCCACACCCTCTCTCGCTCTTCCCCTTTCAATCCCAGACACTCTACCAGACATTTCACCAAACATCACTTCACCCTTTCCTTTTATCTTCATCTCACACAAGGCTAATACATCCATCCTTCCATTCCTAAACATACTTACAATTTCACATCTTTTACTCTCTATCGTACTACATCCACGCACATTCAAACACCCCAAAACTAGAGTGTGGGGAGCAGTCACTCTCCCCCCAGCTCCATCTCTTTGTTGATGTCTCACAGGATGTAGATACAGGAGAGGAGGTTCCTAGCCCCCTCGTCCCGTCCCTTTTAGTCGCCTCTTACGACACACAGGGATAACGTTGGCACTATTCTTGCTTTTATGCCCCCGCGGCATAGATATATATATATATATATATATATATATATATATATATATATATATATATATATATATAGATATATATATATATATCTATATATATATATATATATATATATATATATATATATATAGATATATATATATATATATATATATATATATGTGTGTGTGTATATATATATATATATATATATATATATATATATATATATATATATATATATAGATATATATATATATATATATATATATATATATACACACACACATATATATATATATATATATATATATATATATACACACACACATATATATATATATATATATATATATATATATATATATACACACACACACACACACATATATATATATATATATATATATATATATAGATATATATATATATATATATAGATATATATATATATATATATATATATATATATATATATATATACACACACACACACATATATATATATATATATATATATATATACATATATATATATATATATATATATATATATATATATATATATATATATACATGGCACTGGGAATCGATCAGGGATCGTTTCCTCATTTAAGCGACGGAAGTCTACACAGATACGCCAAGTTCGATCTTTTTTCGGTACAACTAATGACGGAATATTGTAAGGGCTGTTCGATTTCCTGATGACTCCTTCTTCTAGAATTTTCATCATTTATCTCATTCCGGAATTTCAAAGGGAGTCTGTACGAAGGTATATAGATAATTTTTTTTTTATCTCTCAACTAAATATCATGATATTTTCTCCACTACGGATGGATCCTTAGGTAAAACGGATGTCATAGTACACCAAATAAGGTTAAATGACAAGCAGAAAATTATTTATGTACCCTCGTACAGACTCCCTATGAAATTCCAGAATGAGATAAATGATGAAGTAGGTAAAATGCCAGAAGAAGGAGTCATTAGGAAATAGAACAGCCCTTATAATTTTCCGTTAATAGTTGTACCGAAAAAAGATTGAACTTGGCTTATCTACGTAGACTTCCGTCCCTTAAATGAGGAAACGATCCCTGATCGATTCCCAGTGCCATGTACTAACGATAACTTATCTTTGCTAGGTCAGAACAAATATTTTACCAGTTTGGACTTTCTTAACGGCTTTCACCAGATACCATTAGAAGAAGATAGTATCCCATACACTGCCTTCAGCACAGCCAGGGGACATTATGAATTTTTGGTATGCCTTTTGGTTTACGTTGTGCTCCCCTAACATTTACTAGAATGATCAACATAGTGTTTGGAGACATGTTAGGGGACATTTTGCATGCCTATATGGACGACCATGTAATCTTTTCTAACACCTTAGAAGAACATCTACGTAAACTGGAGCTAGTGCTAAAGAGACTGAGACAGCATAATTTAAGGGTAAAGATTAGTAAGTCTGAATTCTTCAAAATAGAATTAGTCCATTTAGGTTTTACGGTGTTTAGTCAAGATCTTGAAGTAGTCCATGATAAGGTGTTGGCTATCCGTAACTTTCCAATACATACTAATGTCAAGGGAATACAGCAATTTCTGGGGTGTAGTGGGTATTAAAGGCGTTTTATACGCAATTATTCAATAATAGCCACTCCCCTAACCGATCTTACGAAGAAGGGCGTAGATTTCATATGGTCTGAGCAGCATCAACAGGCGTTTGATACCTTGAAAGATGAACTGTGTAGCTCTCCTATCTTAAAACTTCCTGACTTCGGTAAGGAATTCTTCATTGCAACAGACACCTCAGACCTAGGAGTAGGTGGGGTACTGCTTCAGCAATATGACAAACAGTTTTTCCCGATAGCTTTTAATTCACGTAAACTGAGACCTTCCGAAAGTAAATATGTAGTAATAGACAAGGAAGGGCTAGCTCTTGTTAATTCACTAGTGCATTTTAAGTTCATAATATACGGTTATCCCGTCAAGGTTCTTACTGATCATAAGCCACTAACCGACTTCCTTAAAGGCTTTAGTCACAGCCCCAAACGAACTTGGTGGCATATGATCATCCAAGACTTTGGCGCGAGGATCAGGTATTTACCTGGGAAAGCAAATATCATTGCTGACGCGTTATCGCACAACCCCATGTCATCTTATACGGAGACATTAGCTGAATTAATAGATATACCAGCATCCATGCCTATTGTTAAAACTGTATCTGAACAGGAAGATCTGGGCTGGAGTGCTGAACTAATACAGACTGAACAAAGAAAAGATCAGCAATTAGAAAAAATCATAAGTGCTTTGAACAGAAATCATAAGAAAAAGGAATATATAAAGTATACGCAGCAGAATCAAAGATTATACTCTGCGCAGATCCGTGACAAGGAAAACCCGCAATACACCACAAGTGACTCACGACCAGGTAGTGGTACCAATCTCACTTATACCCACTGTCCTAAATTGGTTGCATGCAAATCCATTGCATGGCCACCCGGGGTTCTCCATAATGTCACAGAAAGCCAAATCATTATTTTATTGGCATACGATGCTTACAGATAAAAAAAACACATAGCTAATTGTCACACTTGTCAGGAAAACAAAGGTCACACAAAGACTCCTGTCAGCCTAGGGGCTTATCCCGTGCCCAATCAACCCTTTGAAAGAGTACACTTAGATTTATTAACCCTGGATAGGTACGCTCCTCGGACACCCCTTTAAGGGTATACTCGGACGCGCGCGACCCCGACGCCAAAAAAAATTCTTGAAAAATCAGTTTTTGCAGTAACCTCCTTTTTTCTTTTGCCAAAAAAAAACTTCAATGAATGCTTAAAACAACTGTAAAGAGAAATACTACTCATCTGCAGAAAAACTATTTATTATAAATATTTTTAAAAATCAAGTAGAAAAAAAGACCTTACATAAAAATTCATAAAAAAAAGTTTATACATATATACACAAATCCTTTTAGGAATTGATTCTTGAATGTTTAGGACACATCTTGATGTATTTTGGATGAAGTCAGACCCATGGAGGTGAAGATCTGAAGTGAGAAAAAAAGGGTAACTTTTTTTGGCCAAAAAAATTTGTCCAAATTTCATGAATTTTTTTGGGTACCCAAATGAAATAGGAATTGGCTAATTTTTTTAGGGAATAAACATATGTTATCCTAGAATAGAAATATGTAAAAAAATCTTCATTATTTTGTAAATTACATTTATATCAGGGGCCATATCTAAAGGTAATTTTTTGAGTACTTAGAAATTTCGTAAAAAAATACATATATTTAATATATAATATGATATTTATGCAGGTAAAAATATACCAAAATATCAAAAATTCTATAGGGAACAAGAATATATATAGATAGGGCAACTTACGCTTCGGATATGTCCACAAAATGGCCGCCAACCACACTGACTCAGACTCCCTAATCTGCCACTTGAAATGTAGGAAGGGTATGTTACTTTCAAGGTGTTATTTACTAATCTAATTATTCTTGGATATGCATAAAAATTGTATGGTGGGTTGCTGGATAATTGTCGATTATTTTACGACTATAAAATTAAAATTCTGACCCAAAAAAAATTTTTTGAAGGGAAATAAAATCGAAAAAAAAAATGTAAAACAATATAATATTTTAGCTAAAAAAATTTGATGATATTCAATCAAAAAAGAAGTAAACAAAATTTTCCGACAAATAAAGATCTAGAGGAATCATTACTCTGTTATAGTTCCTTAGTACGTAGTAATTTTGAAAGAAATGGGAAAAAACGAAAAAGTGGCAATCACAGGAAAATCTAACACATACCTATATATATGCCATATCTGGCTAAAAATAAAGATAGGCATGGGTAGCCAGATCATCTAGAAACACTTTCCAACACTATAAAAATACAAGTTTTGCGACACTACTTGCCAATTCCTTACGGTAACATGACTAAGCAAAAGAATGCAAAACAAATAAAAAGGGGCACTCGCGGAAAAATGGCCAACATTCTAATATACGGCATTTCAGAAAAAAAAAATTTCAGTCACGTACTAGGCAAACCATCAAGGCACATTTTCCGACAAATAAACATCTAAATGAATCATTACTCTGTGATAGTTCCTTAGTACGTAGTAATTTTGAAAGAAATGGGAAAAAACGAAAAAATGGCAATCACAGGAAAATCGAACACATACCTATATATACGCCATATCTGGCTAAAAAAAAGATAGGCATGGGTAGCCAGATCATCTAGAAACACTTTCCAACACTATAAAAATATAAGTTTTGCGACACTACTTGCCAATTCCTTACGGTAACATGACTAAACAAAAAAATGCAAAACAAATAAAAAGGGGAACTCGCGGAAAAATGGCTAACATTCTAATATACGGCATTTCAGAAAAAAAAATTCAGTCACGTGCTAGGCAAACCATCAAGGCACATTTTCTGACAAATAAACATCTAAATGAATCATTACTCTGTGATAGTTCCTTAGTACGTAGTAATTTTGAAAGAAATGCAAAAAAACGAAAAAATGGCAATCACAGGAAAATCGAACACATACCTATATATACGCCATATCTGGCTAAAAAAAAATTGGCATATGTAGCCAGATCATCTAGAAACACTTTCCAACACTATAAAAATATAAGTTTTGCGACACTACTTGCCAATTCCTTACGGTAACATGACTAAGCCAAAAAATGCAAAACAAATAAAAAGGGGCACTCGCGGAAAAATGCCCAACATTCTAATATACGGCCTCTCAGATAAAAAAAAAAGACATGCACGTGTTAGCCCAACCATCAAGGCACACTTTCTAACACATAAACATGAAAAAAAAATCAATAATATACAGCAATTCCTTAATACGTAGTAAATTTTTACAAATATTGAAAAAAAAAAAACAGAAATGGGCAACCTCAGTTAAATACCCAATATACCAATAACTACGTCGTATCTAACAAAAACAAAGTCACGCATGGGTAGCCAGATCATCTAGACATACTTTCCAACACTAAAAAAGCAAAAGTTATATGACACTATTTGGCAATATCTTACGGGAAAATGACTTGGCAAAAAAATGAAAAAAAATGAAAAAGGGGCACTCGCGGTAAAATGCCCAACATTCTAATATACGGCATCTCAGATAAAAAAAAAAGACATGCACGTGTTAGCCCAACCATCATGGCACACTTTCTAACACATAAACATGAAAAAAAATCAATAATATACGGCAATTCCTTACTACGTAGTAAATTTTTACAAATATTGGAAAAAAACAGAAATTGGCAACCGCAGTTAAATACCCAATATACCAATAACTACGTCGTATCTAACAAAAACAAAGTCACGTATGGGTAGCCAGATCATCTAGACACACTTTCCAACACTAAAAAAGCAAAAGTTTTACGACACTATTCGGCAATATCTTACGGAAAAATTACTTGGCAAAAAAATGAAAAAAAATGAAAAAGGGGCACTCGCGGTAAAATGGTCCTCGTGGTGATGAACGACATTTTAACTAAAAAAAAAATCATGCTCATGGTAGCCAAACAATCCACCAAGACTTTCCACAACTGATAACCTATACAAGTTGCACCATTCTACGACAATTTCATAATACGTAATAACTTTGATAATTATGCAAATTACCTTAGAAGGGTAAACTCGGCCGCGCTCGACCCCGACACGTCTCAGAAATCGGGGAAGGAGTACAGCTACAGCAATGCACATCTGGACACTACTAGAGCGTGTAGGCGAGACACCTACTGCAGGTCGATCACCCACAAATTGAGTCACGGGGGTGAGTCACGTGAGAAAAACCTGTTTTTTTTTTACGCTCGGGGTCGCGGACGACCCACCGTACCTATCCAGGGTTAATAGGGTTTTACAAGTCAGACAGAAGAAATAAGCTCCTCTTAGTAATTATAGATGCTTTGACTCGATATACAGAACTGATAGTGCTTAAAACTAAAACCGCGATCAAATGCGCTAGGAAGTTTTACGAGTGCTACATTTGTAAACATGGAATTCCACACATGATAATCTCTGACTCAGGTGGAGAATTCAATAATTATTTCCTGAACTCGTTGTGTGAATTCCTTGGCATAAAGAAAATCAATACCATGATCTATCACCCAGAGTCGAATGGGCTAGTGGAAAGAGCAAATAGGAAGGTTTTAAACATATTAAGAGTTACACTAGGGGGATCAGACCCCAACTGGGATATTGCCATACATGCGGTACTAAGCACTCTGAATCACTCATATCATGTATTTATTAAAATGTCGCCGCACGAGGCACTGTA
>NW_027171204.1:105000-115000 GCF_036898095.1 Palaemon carinicauda
TCATCTTAATTTGTTGGACAGAAACTTACGGTCGATTAAATTTCTTATTCCTGATCTAGATATTAATCTCTGGCACCGTCGTTCAATTAGTTCATTATGCATGTTGCATAAGATTTTTCATAACTCTGACCATCCTTTACATTCAGATCTCCCTGGACAATTCTATCCTGTTCGTAATACTAGGCAGGCAGTTAATTCTAATAGCCAGGCCTTCTTAATCACGAGACTCAATACTACGCAGTATACTAGAAGTTTTATTCCAGCTGTTACCAAGTTGTGGAATGATCTTCCTAATCGGGTGGTTGAATCAGTAGAACTTCAAAAGTTCAAAGTTGGAGCAAATGCTTTTTTGTTGACCAGGCGGACATGAGTCTTTTTATAGTTTATTTATAACATATTTGTTTTTGATGTTGTTAATAGTTTATATATGACATGTCTGTTTTGACGTTGTTACTTGTTTTAGAATGATTTATTGTTAATTTGTTCTCTTCATTTATTTATTTCCTTATTTCCTTTCCTCACTGGGCTATTTTTCCCTGTTGGAGCCCCTGGGCTTATAGCATCTTGCTTTTCCAACTAGGGTTGTACCTTGGATAGTAATAATAATAATAATAATAATATCTATATATGTATACATATATATATATATATATATATATATATATATATATATATATATATATATATATATATATATATATATATATATATATATATATATATATATATATATATATATATATATATACATATATAAATATATTTATATATATATACACATAAATTTATATATATATATATATATATATATTATATATATATATATATATATATATGTATATATATAGATATACATAAATTTATTTATATATTAATATATATCTATATATATACATATATATATATATATATATATATGCATATATATAAAAGTAAATACATATATACATATATATATAAATGTATATATATATAGATATATATATATATATATTTATTTATATATATATAGATATATTTATTATATATATATATATATATATATATATATATATATATATACATATATAAATATATATATACACATAAATTTATATATATATTAATATATATATATATATATATATAATCATAAATTTATTATATATATATATATATATATATATATATATATATATATATATATATGATAGCGTTGATAGGGAAGCAATATGGAATGTGATGAGGTTATATGGAGTTTGTGGAAGGTTGTTGCAAGCAGTGAAAAGTTGATGGAGTGGTGAGAGAGGTGAATGCTCGAGTGCTTTGACGAGGATTAAAACTGGTAGGCGAGAATGACCATGAATGGGAGGTAAATCAGTTGTTGTTTGCGGATGATACTGTACTGGTAGCAGACTCAGAAGGGAAGCTTGATCGACTAGTGATCGAATTTAGAAGGGTGTGTGAGAGAAGGAAGTTGAGAGTTAATGTGGGTAAGAGTAAGGTTATGAGATGTACGAGAAGGGAAGGTGGTGCTAGGTTGAATGTCATGTTGATTGGAGAGTTACTGGAGGAGGTGGATCAGTTTAAGTACTTGGGGTCTTTTGTTGCAGTAAATGGTGGAGTGGAAGCAGATATATGTCAGAGAGTGAATGAAGGTTGCAAAGTGTTGGGGGCAGTTAAGGGAGTAGTAAAAAATAGAGGGTTGGGCATGAATGTAAAGAGAGTTCTGTATGAGAAAGTGATTGTACCAACTGTGATGTATGGAACGGAGTTATGGGGAATTAAAGAGATGGAGATACAGAAATTGAATGTGTTTGAGATGAAGTGTCTAAGGAGTATGGCTGGTTTATATCGAGTAGATAGGGTTAGGAACGAAGTGTTGAGGGAGAGAACGGGAGTAAGAAATGAGTTAGCGGCTAGAGTGGATACGAATGTGTTGAGGTGGTTTGGCCATGTTGAGAGAGTGGAAAATGGTTGTCTTCTAAAGAAAGTGATAAATACGAGAGTTGATGGGATAAGTACAAGAGGAAGGCCAAGGTTTGGGTGGATGGATGGTGTGAAGAAAGCTCTGGGTGATAGGAGGATAGATGTGAGAGAGACAAGAGAGCGTGCTAAAAATAGGAATGAATGGCGAGCGATTGTGACGCAGTTCCGGTAGGCCCTGCTGCTTCCTCCGGTGCCTTAGATGACCGCGGAGGTAGCAGCAGTAGGGGATTCAGCATTATGAAGCTTCATCTCTGGTGGATAGTGTGGGAGGTTGGGCTGTGGCATCCTAGCAGTACCAGCTTAACTCGGTTGAGCCCCTGGTTAGGCTAAAAGAACGGAGAGAGTAGAGGTCCCCTTTTTGTTTTGTTTCATTGTTGTTGTCGGCTACCCCCCAAAATTGGTGGAAGTGCCTTTGGTAAATGTATGTATATATATTTATATGTGTCATCATGTCAATTTCAACGTCAATGCCTTCAGCAAATCCTGATTATGAAAAATTTAATAGGGACAGTCAGCCAGCACATAAGTTTATCTTGTTCTCCATCACATATGTAAGCACGCAAGATATACCCGGATGGATTTTCGTACTGAGATTCATGAATAGATCATTGCTTTCCAATTTGTATTTAGATCCGTGTAGTAGAACCTTATGCGTATATATATATATATATATGTATATATATATATATATATATATCTATATTATATATATATACATATATATATATATATATACATAAATATATATATATATATATATATATCTATATATATATATATATATATATATATATATATATATATATATATATATATATATATATATATATATATATACATATATACATATATATATATATATATATATATATATATAGATAGATATATCTATCTACCTATATATATAAATATATATATATATTTATATATATACATATATATATATATATATATATACATATATATATACTATATATATATATTTATATATATATATATATATATATAATATATATATATACATACATACATATACTATATACATATATATATATATATATATACATATATATATATATATATATATATAGATATATCTATCTACCTATATATATAAATATATATATATTTATATATATATATATATATATATATATATGTATATATATATATATATATATATATATATATATATATATATATAGTAAATCTCAACTTTTCAGGGATGAAACTGGAGTAAAACAAGGATGTGTCCCGGTTCCAGTGATATTCAACATTTACCTCACTGCAGTCACCCTCCTGAGCCACTATCAAGTCAACGAAGAAGATCAATTGAAAGTGCAGTTTCGACTAGACGGAAACTTTGGCCCCTCAATCTGTGACAAAAACAACAATGACACACCTAATAGAACTCCAATATGCAGATGATTGCAATCTAGTATGTCACCCACCAGATGCCCTCCAACGCAGCCTTACCATTGTTTCATCAATTTACCGAGCCATGGGGCTCAAAGTTAACATCAATAAAACTGAAATCCTATCCCAGCAAATAATTGCAGGAGATCCCCCAGTATTTCATCTGAATGGGGAAGCCACCAAACAAGCTGATAGCTTCATCGACCTTGGAAGCATCTTCACTAAAAAACACAATATAGATGAGGAAATAGTTGCCCGGATAAATCATGCCTCTGTATCTTTCCGCTGACTCAGGGCCAGAGTCTTCCTAAATCACCACCTCAAGACAGAAACAAAAAATAGCTGTGTAGAGAGCTGTCTGTATGTCCATCTTGCTATATGGAGCAGAATCCTAGACGGCTTACCATCGACATGTAAAACAACTTGAGGTAGTCCATATTCGCTGTCTTCAGCGTATATCAGGGCTCACATGGCAAGACAAAGTACCTCATTCTGAAATTCTCCACCGTTCAAACCTACTGAGTATAGAATCCGCATTGGCAAAAAAAATACTCAGGTGGATCGGCCACCTCATCCGTGTGCCAGAACATCGCCTTCCTCGCCAGGTTCTCTACAGTCAGCTCCCTGAATCCAGGGCGTCAGAAAAAGGGGTACAAGGACAACATCAAAGCTACGCTCAAGAAGTGCAAGATACAACATGAGCAACTAGAAATGAACGCCTCTTACAGACCACTATGGCACTCACTCTGTAAAGCTGATTCACTCAACTTGAAGACACCCGGAACCAGGCAAGACAACAGCGCAGGGAGAGAAGACAAAACCGTTGAGATCGGATACCCTCGGTCAACCCAGACCTGACTTGCCAGTTGTGTGGTAGAGTATGGGGATCCAGAATTGGTCTTCACAGCCATAAAAGATGGCACCATCGACAACAGATCTAACTTTATCCCAATCACAGCAAAGCAGAAGTCGTCTTCGATTCGAAGGACAGCAATAAGCAAGTAAGCATATACATATATATATATATATATATATATATTTATATATTTATATATATATATATATATATGTATATATATATATATATATATATGAATATATATATATATATATATATACATATATATATATATATATATATATTTATATATATATGCATATATATATATATATATATATATGTAAATATAGTATATACTGTATATAAATATGCATAGATTATTGCTTTCTTATTTGTATTTAGATCTGTGTAGTAGAACCTAATCCATTCTATTGGAAAGCCCAAACGGAGCGGAAATACATCTTGCTCTCCGCATTAGACATATATTTCATCAAGAATCATTGATTTTATTTCTGAGAGTACCTGAAGTTATATTTAACCAGTGAAGGAAACATAGAGAAAAGATGCAATCATAATTTCATATGAAATTATTTTGCCTATAAATTTTCTTTATTACTGTTCTTTTATATCTAGGGGTGGGTATATGACAGCTTAACTCTTGTTTCAGAGGAAACCGAGATAATTATAAATATTGTTTAAACCTAATTAGGAAAATTAGGAAACAAAGGTTACTCATGAGCGACCAAGTTAACGGATAGGATAATTTCCCAGAGATGTCCCATATGTCATCACCATCCAAGCTAGAACCAAAGAAGGCTAGGCACAATAATAATAATATTAATAATAATAATAATAATAATAATAATAATAATAATAATAATAATAATAATAATAATAATAATAATAATAATAATAATAATAACAACAATTATAATAATAATAATAATAATAATAATAATAATAATAATAATAATAATAATAATAATAATAATAATAATAATCATTCTAAAAAGTCTTTAGTAGATGAATAAACAGTTATAGCTGTCATGGGTAGATATAATAATTTTAAAGGAGGTGTTTAAAAGACGTAAATATCTATTCCCAAAGTGGTGAGCAGGGAGGCATGACGAGATCCGACAAAAGCCCTGTTTATTAAAACCTGTCATCACTCAATTATCGCCAGCAATTTGAAAGAAACCAGGCATCGCCAGGAGCTCCTGCCGTGATAAGGGAATTGTCCTGCTTTGACCAAGATGTCATCATCTTAATTAGTGGAGTCATTAAATTTTGAGAAACTGAGCCTGAGGGAAATCCTTTGTTTAGGATATATGTCATCATGGAAGGACACGTGCTGTCCTTTTGTTACAACTTAACACGTACTCTAGATTGCATCAGAAGTTTCTTCTAGAAGCTTCCATGGCAGGATCAAAGTAGGCGTTTTAGAGGAAGTTAATGGGGATGCAGAATTGTTAAAAAGAATGCCCTCTATTGCAACGTTCTCAAACCTGAAATCTCCGTACCAGTATCGTCTCAGCAGCTGCAGAAAACTATTGCTTAAGTATTTCTACCTTACTAACTGTTCCCCTTTTCTGTTGGTGTTTGAATGGTTTGATTTGTTAGTTAAAGTTACCAAAGAAGTAACATTGGTTTTCTTTGTAAGTTTGTGAATAAATGTGTTGTGTTTTTTCGTGTGTTTCTTTTTATATTCATTTCCCATATTTCAATCGGTGGTGTTGATATTTATTTCACTTATTAAAAGAACCTGTAACGATTTTATGATTGTAACAATAGCATAAACTGTGTAGTTATACATTAGATGTGTGACGAGGAAATAAGGAAACATTTTTTATTTCTCCTGAGGAGAATCATTCTTAATTCTGTGTTTGAAAGCCATGTTTATAATGAGGAGATTCATACAAATTTATACATTTTTACCGCACTTCCTTTCCTTCTAGTCATCGGACCACATTTGGCTTTATCAAATTTTACACGTTGTACAAACACACAGTGAAATGGCTTCAAACTGGAAGCTGAAATTCATGAATGGATTATTAGCTTTCTATTTTAGTTTTCGACGTCCGACTGGAACCTAACTTAATTCTTTGGAGAATGCGAATGGAACGCAAATCGATTGATTTTTTTTTTAATTGGAAATTGAAAAATACTGTCTATAAATAACATTTGTTATTATCGATTTCAATTTCTTTTTTTTTCTTCTAATTTTTTTTTATAAATGATATTAATCATTATACATTCAAGAGATGCGAGATTTAAAAAATTTTAGGGGCATCATTAGTTCGATTCAAATAAAAGAGAAGAAATTTCATTCTTTAATTTTATTTCTAACACACAAACATATATATATATATATATATACACACATATATATATATATATATATGTATATATATATATATATGTATATGTATATAGTATATATAATATATACATATATACACCACACACACACATATATATAATATATATATATGTGTGTGTGTGTGTGTGTGCGTGTGTGTGTGTATATATATATATAGATATAATATATATATATATATATGGGCATACACGCATATATATATATATATATAAATACATATATCTGTGTGTGTATATAGATACATATATATATATATATATATAGGTATATAATATATATATTTATATATTCATATATATATATATATATATATATTATCATTATATATAGTATATATATATATATATAATATGCATGTATACATGTGTGTATACACACATACACACATATATATATATATATATATACATATATATTATATATATACTATGTGTGTGTATATACATATATAAATATATATACGTATATAAATGTATATATATATATATATATATATACATATATATATATATATATATATGTATATATATATATATATATATATATGGATGTTTATATATGTGTAAATATGCATGTGTATACATACATATATACATACATATATATATAATATATATATAGGTGTGTGTGCATATGTATTTATATGTATATATAAATATGGGTGTTTATATATGTGTAAATACTCATATGTACATGTGTGTATACATACATATATATATATATATATATATGTATATATATATAGTATATATATATGTAGTATATATATATATATATATTATATATTTATATATATATATATATATATATATGTATATATTTATATATACATATATAAATATATATATATATATATATATATTTATATATATTTATATATATATATACTATATATGTGTGTGTGTGTGTATATATATACATATATATATAAATATAGTATATATATATATATATATATATATATATTCATATACATATATACATAGGCATGCAAGTATGTTTGTAAGCTTATACTTTACTTGACTTTTTAACTGTCTTTTTAAAAAAAATTAAGAAAAGTTCAATGCAAATTAACATAGCTAATCTAACCAAGCGTTAAAAAACCCTGATGAAATTGACAAACGGATTTACGTGGCAAACAAGACCACTTAATTAACATATCTATAACTTGTTCATATTTTATGTTTTCTTTTGCTCTGTAAGTAAGTGTATATAACAAAAGTGACTCCAAATACTCTAACCTCCGGAGGGGAGGTGGTGGAAGATGAGGGGTAGGGAAGGAGGTTCATGTAGGTTAATCTTCTAAGCTGAATGAGAGATAATATTTGTTGAGATTAATCTCGCTATTTGATATTTCTCTGGTTTTCAGTTGCGGAGTAGAGTTTTGGGAGTTAAAAATTTGAAGATGTCGCTGTGGAAATTTTATGTTTTAATATTATTGTTTTTGAGTTACATGCTTCCACTAACATATTACTTTTCTTGCCTTAGGGAAACTTTGTTTTTAAGGGAACATTTAAAAAAGTTCCTAGAATATATTAAGATATGATCCTTACAAGGAAAGTATTTTCAAAATAATCTTCTGATGATAGCAATCCAAATTATATTTTGTGCAATATGAATTAAATAATATTAGCTGTCTTTGATAAAGGTATTCCAATCATTTTACATACGTCGGTCATCATCAACACTAACAGAAAAATAAAGTAAAATAAAGTACAGTTTTAAGTCGTTAGTTACGAGGAGAGATTCCCTTGTCCAGAGAGAGAGAGAGAGAGAGAGAGAGAGAGAAGAGAGGAGAGAGAGAGAGAGAGCTGGGATTAATAGGTTAAAAAGGTATTCTACTCCCAACAAACCTCTGTAAATTATTCAATTCATCATTTGATGGAGGTTCAAGTAACGTTATATATTGAAGAAAATAAATTAATGCTATATTACATTGATTTATTAAATAGGAAAAAAGAATGTCCAAAAAGGCTGGGTATATCAAGTAAACCTTTATATACTTTTTCGTTACCAAACAATGTATATATTATCCAAACAACTTCGATATATTTAAGAAACATTAACTTAATGAAGTTTATTGTAAAAAAAAAAAATATGTTTAATTTCTATTTTTGAATAAATATCTAGTTCCTAATATCTCATTTTATCAGACGCAAGGCAAGAGAAGAGAGAGGTGTGGTTCATTACTTCAGGAGAAAACAAGATTCCAAAAAACCATATTTCATTTCGCTACCACTTTTTGACTTCATTTTGAATATCATATTTCTTGGAATTAGTTATACATATGTTATAGCAACAACACAACAATAATAAATGATGCCATTTCCAGTCCACTGCAAAAAAAAAGGCCTCAGACATGTTCTTAAATCCTGGCGGGGGCTTGGCCCTTTTCATCACCAAGCTGGCCACCGCGGATTGGTGATGGTGAGAGACATTAGTCTGACCGCTCATAATAAACAAACCTAGTAAGGATGACCTTGACTATTACATGTTTGCTGATCATGGCGGATACACAAACCCTTTCCCCATGTTAAGGTATTCCTTCACTCAAATACGAACATGTGTTATACTAATCTTTGGTTATATTAAGAATGTCATATGTTCTCAAAAAACAAATATTGGGTGTCAATCTTCCTGTGCCAGCCAGTCATTTTAGGAACAATCATAGTTATTATCATATAAGTAACTTAACAATAATAAAACACGTATCTCAAAAGAAAATTATATTGTCTCTCTCTCTCTCTCTCTCTCTCTCTCTCTCTCTCTCTCTTTCTCTTTCTCTTTCTCTTTCTCTTTCTCTCTCTCTCTCTCTCTCTCTCTCTCTCTCTCTCTCTCTCTCTCTCTGTAAATAGCTGATGAAACGTCGCCTCACGGTACATCAATACAGGCATTCATCGTTATCAACGTTTTCTGGATATTTCATCATACCGGAAGTACAATTTCAATCAAGCATGGATATCTACTGGAAATCATCTCACAAATGTGGTCATCAAATTAGTCTTTGAGCTGATAGTCATGACATTAATCTTATAAACTATTACGTCTCGTAATAAGCAAAAGTACATCAGTTGGGGCACTAGCAATAAATATATATTTGGATTACAGGTGAGGATAATTTTTTTTCTCTCTCTCTCTCTCTCTCTCTCTCTCTCTCCTCTCTCTCTCTCTCTGCAGAGTGTAATAGCACTGCACTTCTGAGCCATTACCGATTCCTCATCTTCCCCGAAAAATATCCAGCTCCCTTCTTGACTTTTGAATCTGAAAACTTTTAGTCAACATAAAACATAAAGTGCAATTTATCTGTCAAATTTAGAATAGTAGATTTCCATGGAGTTACAGGTTTTCTCTTTCCCTCTATTCTGTTTGGAAACATTGTTCTGGTTTCCTGGGTT
>NW_027171204.1:127500-137500 GCF_036898095.1 Palaemon carinicauda
CACTATTTACTCTACTTTGGTACTGCTTCAACAAGTTCACATGTACTAATTGTGTGTCCTTCCTCCTATCTAGGGTACTAATTATATAGTTTACCTTAGAAAGACGATCTAGGACTGTATATGGGCCAGCAAACTTCTCTCTCAATGGAGCTCCTGGAATTGAATGGTATAAAAGTACCTGGTCACCTTTCTGGAACTCCCTTAACCCGGCTTTCTTGTTCCCCTGTTGCTGCATTACTTGTTGCAAGGAAAGGAGGCTAGAACATACCAAATCATTTATCTTATGAAACTTACTTTTAAGGTCTTTAATATATTGCAACGTGTTACTGGTCTCCTCTGGTTTCAGATGCAAAATATTTTCTTTCACATACCCGATACAATTCGTGGTCTACGACCAAACAATGCCTCAAAGGGAGATATCCCTGTGGAGTCATGTGGAGTGCATCGAAAAACGTACATTAGGAGATAGAGGTACTCATATCAATGATTTGCAGTTTCACAGCTGTACCTACACAAAAGGTTCTTCAAGGTTTGATGGAACCTTTCCAGCGCACCATTTGTCTGTGGATGATATATAGAGGAGTTAACATTATGAATATTCAATGTATGCATAGCTTGTTTGAAGACATGGCTTGTAAAATTAGTTCCATGGTCGCATTGTAACTCATAAGGAAATCCTAAAACAGTGAAAACCTTCTTAAGGTTCAGTAATATAGTCTTTGCATTTATGTTTTTGATTGGAAATACCAAAGGGTACCTTGAAGTGGGACACATAGCAGTCAGTATGTATTCATTCGCTCTCTTAGTCTTTGGTAAGGGACCAGCACAATCTATGATGAGTTTGTAAAAAGGAGTTTTGGGTACTAGTACGTTGTGGAGTGGTGCTGGCGGGATTCTCTGGTTAGGTTGACCTGTAACCTGACAATGGTGACATGAAGTTACATAGCTCTTAATATCTTTACCGAGGCCTGGCCAATAATAGTCTTCACCTACTCTTTTGTATGTCTTGGTGACCCCTAAGTGGGATTCTGCAGAATGAGCGAGGTCTATCAAGGAAAGTCATAGAGGTTCAGGGATGACTATTTGGTGGCAATCCCTCCAAGTATGGTTAGAATTAATCTGTGGTGACCTGAAATGCCTGCAGAGAATACCTTTATTAACATAGAAATATGGCAATTGAGGATTTTCATCTGGAATTCTCATCTTTTTCCAAAGTTCACTAAGGCTGAGGTCCTCTTTCTGTAGCTCAGTAAACTCTTTTTTACCTACCTTCACTAAGCCTAAGGCCTTCATTGTTCTTCCAGTAGTTTTACTCTCACTTTTCAAAGGTCCTGCCCTGGAAGTATTCCTAGTGTGACGGGCCGAGAGGGGGTTGTGAACTCAAAGGCAGGATACAATCAACTGAGTACTTTATTAAGGATAACTCTCCTTTATATAAAAAAAACTCCAAGGCAACAGGAAAATACATGTTTGAGAAAGTGACAATGATTATGATTATGATTATTCAGGTTCTTTTTAGTGCAAGGGAAGGGCGCAGATACAAGCATAATATATACAAAATAATATATATACGATCGTGTGACACACGGTTGGTACATGGCTCCCCCCCTAAAAAGGACATACTGTACATGTTAAATAGGGCGCCCTGATCTTGAGAGACAAACTGTAGGCGGGTCATCTGGCAGAAGATAAGCAGGTTTTAGACGATCAATGGAGACCCAGTCTTCTTTGCCATGAGTGTTTAGTAGGAATGCTTTCGGACTGCGGCGGATCACAAGGAAAGGGCCCGTGTAAAGGGGCGTTAGTGGTGGCTTGCTAGTGTCGTTGCGCAGGAAGACGTGCGTTGCAGAGTGCAAGTCCGTTGTATGTGATGCTTCGCTGTGGGCTTGTAAGTCTGACGGCACGGAGTAATTTTTCCCACTACGTGACGTATGCGCTGGAGATCGTTGGAGGGGGTTGTAGAAGGAAAAAATTCGGCAGGGACGACCAACGGGTTGCCATACACAATTTCAGCGGCCAAGACGTCGAGGGCGTCTTTAGGGGTGGTCCTTAGTCCCAGGAGGACCCAGGGAAGCTGAGTAAACCAGTTGGAATCCTTGCAGCTGGACATCAAAGCTGCTTTGAGGGTGCGATGAAATCGTTCAATCATTCCATTGGCAGCGGGGTTGTAGGCCGTTGTCTGATGTAGGATGATGCCAGGAGATTCGCTAATGATGTCCACAATTGAGAGGTAAAAGTGGTTCCCCTGTCAGAAGTAATATGCTCAGGGATACCGAATCTTGAAATCCATCCAGAGAGTAAGGCAGATGTACATGAGGCGGACGTTGCAGTTTCCTTTGTCATGGCTTCAGGCCAACGAGTGGATCGGTCGATGACGGTAAACATGTAACGACGTCCTTGTGATGTGGGTAGGGGGCCTACAACATCAATGTAAATGTGTGCGAAATGACGCTGAGGTTGAGGAAAGGTGCCCACTCCTGAATCCGTGTGTCGATGTACTTTCGAAGTTTGGCAAGAAGTACAGGTGCGGACCCAATCCTTAGCATCCTTAGAAATGCCGTGCCAAATGAACTTTGCCTTCAGCAGCTGTGCAGTAGAACGGCACGAGGGATGTGAGAGGCCGTGAATAAAATCAAACACCTGTCGGTGCATGGGAGCAGGAATCCAAGGTCGCTGTCTACCAGTACTGACGTCACAGAGGAGGGTGGTGTTGGAGTCTTCGAGGGGAAAGTCTTCCCAATGGAGGGAAGTGCAGGAATCCTACAAGCTTGATACTCTGGATCCTGTCATTGGGCTTCAGCCAGGGCGTTGTAATCCAATCCCAGTTGAACAGCAGCCAAAGTGTTCCTTGACAAGGCACCGGCAACGGGATTCATTTTCCCAAGGACGTATTGAAGGGTGCAATTGTATTCAGCTTCGGCGCAGAGATGTCGGCGTTGACGGGAAGACCAGGCGTCAGACTGTCGAGTGAAGGCGTGAACCAGAGACATGTGGTCTGTGCGAATGACGAAGGGCGTACCTTCTAAGAAATGGCGAAAGTGACAGACAGCCAAGTGCACCGCCAGCAATTCTCGATCAAAGGTAGAATAACCCGATTCTGCCTTGGACAGTTTTCTGCTGAAGAAGGCCAATGGGCAGGTGAGCTGTTGAGCACTTGCTCGAGTACTGCACCAATAGCGACGTCGCTGGTATCGGTGGAAAGGAGGAGAGGGGCGTGTGGGATAGGAAAAGTAAGAGCCGCAGCAGTTGATAGGGCCTTCTTTGCATTGCAGAAGGTTGCTTCTTGAAGGGGACCCCACTTCAGGTCCCTTGGCTTGTCCTTGAGGGAGACGTAGAGGGGAGCAAGAGTGGCGGCAATGGCTGGCAGAAAACGGTGATAATAGTTGATCATGCCCAAGAATTCCTGCAGAGCTTTAACGGTCGAGAGCGCAGAGAAGTTTTGAACGGCTGCTACCTTCTCAAGGAGGGGATGGACTCCTTCAAGAGTGATGCAGTGCCCTAGGAACGACACTTCGTTGGCGCCAAAGGTACACTTGTCGTACCGGACTACAAGGCCGTTTTGTTGCAGGCGGTCGAGCACGGTGCGCAGGTGACGGAGGTGTTCCTCTTTTGAGGAGGAGAACACAAGTATGTCGTCCACATAACATACACAGAAAGGGAGGTCCCCTAAGATGCCATCCATGAGACATTGAAACGTTGCCCCAGCATTACGAAGGCCAAAACAGGAGTAATTGAAGGTGTATGTACCAAACGGAGTGGTGATGGCAGTCTTGGGGATGTCTTCTTGGTTCATAGGCACCTGATAATACCCCTTCAGGAGGTCGAGCGTAGAGAAAACCTTCGCTTTGTGCAGGAAGGAGGTCACGTCGGCAATGTTTGAGAGGGGGTAGTGATCCGGTTCTGTTTGCATGTTCAGGCGCCTGTAATCCCCGCACGGACGGAGGGAGCCGTCTTTCTTCAGAACGATGTGTAAGGGTGACAACAATTTACTGGAGGCCTTTTGACAAAGGCCCATTTCCTCCTTTTCGGCGAACGTCTGTTTGGCAGCTGCCAATCGTTCCGGTTCCAGACGTCTGAATTTTGCGAAGACTGGGGATCCCGTCGTCTTGATATGGTGATAAATACCGTGCTTGGCAGGAACCGTGGGCGTTTGGCGAAGTTCTGGACGGAAAACTTCCGGGTACGACGTGAGGAGGTGGGCGTAGGCATCCGTGGGTGCGCTGATGTGGAGAGCGAGGTTAGAGGGGGCTGGTTGAAGAGGTGGCGACAAGTACGAGTCTGCGTTGACCAATCATTGGTGGGCGACATCAACTAGAAGGTGGAAGTGAGAGAGGAAATCCGCACCGAGGTTTGGCAATGTGACGTCAGCAACGAGAAACTTCCAATTGAATTTACCGTTTCCAAACGATAATGTGAGGTTCTCGTAATCGTAGGTGGGTATCGCAGATCCGTTGTCAGGTACCAAGCAGACGTCGGCAGATGTAGACAGACTACGTCGTGCCTTGAAGAGTTTCCTTGGCAAAAGAGAAAGACAAGGTCCCGTGTCTACCAAAAATCGCACGCCCGTTCATGTATCCTATAAAAAGAATAGATTAGAAACACGGGAGGCCACCGCCAAGAGCGATGGCCTACTTACACATTTTTTTGGCCACCGACAATCCTTGGCAAACATCTTCGCGGTTGCCCCGAATCTGAAGTGGTAGTAGCAAAACTGCGTCTGATGGGAGGTAGTAAGTGGCTGTAGAAGTCGTTCGTTGGGGCGCGAGCGATTGGTGGGTGGTGGGCGGCTTTGTCGCTGCTTCGGCATGTCACGGGGTAGGTGTGTATGTCCTACGGCATTCATATCAGCTTCGGTTGACGTTGAATAGGCATCCTCTTCGTCAGGGGTGGAGGCGTTGATGGAGGTCTTGAAGTGGCTGTCCATAAGGGCGTCGGCTTTGGTCTTCAAGTCCTTTATGGGTAAACTATCGACATCGTGTATGGCAGCGCGTACAGGTTCAGGTAAACGGCGTATCCAAAGGGCACGAAGTAGGTTCACCTCACGAGGAGAGCCGTCTGCGGCAGGTTGAAGGCGAGCGATACTGGTCATTTCCCTGCGGGCAAGCGAAGCCCTTTGGTCCCCCCAACGGTTGTTGCGAGAGCTGAAAAAGCTTTGCTATACGGGCGGCTGGCGATGGCGAGTACTGCTGCAGAAGGTATGTTTTGAGGGCGTCATACGCTATTGTGGTGTCTCCTTGTTCACAAAGCCAGTCTGATATTTCTTGGAAGGTGTCCTCGGGTATCGCCGCGAGAACATAATCCACTTCGGTGGTTGAGCGAGTCACGCCCCTGATGCGAAACTGGACTTCTGCGCGCTGAAACCAAGAAAAACGCCTCTCCGCTGGCAAACGATGAAAGTTTGAATGGAGCGGCCGCAGCACCAACTGCCATAGAATCCGCCATAGTACCAACGATGGAGGGGCGAGGGGGTGGGGGTGGAAGGCGGTGGGAGCACGTCGACTTCCGGGGTCACCAATGTGACGGGCCGAGAGATGGATGTGAACTCAAAGGCATGATGCAATCAACTGAGTACTTTATTAAGGAACACTCTCCTTTATATACAAAACCTCAAGGCAACAGGAAAATTCATGTTTGAGAAAGTGACAATGTTACAGAGGAAAACCGGAGATATGATTATTCAGGTTCTTTTTAATATGAGGGAAGAGAGCAGATACAAGTTTAATATATACAAAATAATTTATGTACGATCGTGTGACACACGCTTGGTACACTAGTCACCACCTGAAATAATAAAACTAGTTTTCACCTGCGACCCTGCTAGATTATTACCCAATATCAGCTTTACTGGAGAGTACTGCAAGGCTTGCTTTAACACAGCTACTTTAGCCTTTCCTGTAAAGTAAGGACTCACAACTTCCACTTCAGCATGAGGCAGAGTCCTACAAGAGTTTAAATCTAAGATGGTCATAAATTCCTTAGAACAAGTTAAATTCTTCGAACCTAAGTCTGCCAATATAGACTGAGAGGAACCAGAGTCTCTGAGGCACTTCAGTGAAGTACCATTTACAGTAACATCACAAATAAATCCTTCAAACGGCTGCAACCCTTCCATCGGAGTAGTCACATAGCATGTGCTCCTTGACTGGGCATTTTTACCTTCTTTTGCTTTCGAAGTTTTGCACTGGGGAAGTGGACAATTCTCCATAATGTGGCCCTCTTTCTTGCAGAAAGCACAGGATACCTGGGGAGATTTAGAAAAGGAAGGAGATGATTTGTTAGTTTAACCCTTTTGTGATTTATGGATTAATTGGTAATCATCGGCGAGACTAGCTGCCTTCTTTACCAGTGTTTCACCTTTAAAATGAATGAAGGTCGAGATATGAGTAGGCACTTTCCTCAAAAATTCTTCTAGAAGAATCAAATTCTTAAACGATTCGAAGTTACCAACACCTGCTCTTTCTAACCACTTATTCAACTGCCTATTTTTGACACTACAAAATTCTACAAAAGTTTTGATGAAAGTTTTAACAGAATTTCTATAATTTTGTCTATACCCTTCTATGGTAATGAAGTACACATCCCAGATAGTTTTCTTTAATGCTATATCGTCTTTTTCTCTTACCAGTTGTGAAGCAACAAATACAGCTTTACGCTTCACTTTGTTCCTGATGAACAAAGACCAGAATTCTACAGGCCATTTTAATGTTTCTGCAATTTGTTCAAAGTTCTGGAAGAAAACCTCGGGATCCTTCTCGTCGAAATCCGGTACAAGCTTACTTGCTTTAAAAACTTCAAACGTAGCAGGGAGTGTGGCTTCCTTTCTGTTACTTAAAGAAAGCTCGTGGAGATTTTTTTGGTGTCTTATCTCCGATTCTCGTTCTCTCTTGTTTCGCCTCTCTTTTTTTTCAAGATAGAGCTCCCCTTCGGTCGTTTCCTTCTTTACCTTTTCTAACTGCAATTGAAGCCTAATTTTCTCTACTTCTTTATCTACTGGAACAGGCAGAAGGACTCCAACTGCAATTCTGAGTGCTTGTGCTTCTTCATCATCTGCAATAATCTCCTGGTTGATTAAATGATCTAAAATATTACTCAGTAATCTAGCCTTCACATAAGCAGGATCAACCAAAATGTTACATTTTGCCGCAAGGTCACGCAGATCCTGTTTAGTAGCATACCTGAGAGTAGATAATTCCTTTTTGGGGTTTCCAACAAAGATCTGTAGATTAAAAGGCACTTTTGAACAAAGTTTAAGTACTCACTACACAACACGTATGTAAATACAACAAATCCTACCTACCTAACAATGAATGGCTGACTAAACGCAGAGTTTTTCATTCTGAACAGTATTCGTATTTATGAAATAAAGTTATCAGTAGCTACACGTACATTGCTCCTAACATAAACAAACGTAACAAGTTATATTTACTACTAAGAGCCTATACTGATAAACTTAAGGTAACTGCAGTCCAATGCTATTACTGTACTTATAATAGAATGCTAGCAGACAGCGAGAAGAGTATTTAAATACAAATAACGACAACTGCTAGTTACAGAATGGCAATTAGCTAAGGATTTACGCAACAACCTGGCTAAACCACGTGTCTAATCTTGTGGAGTTAAACTAGCGCAATTTGGTAATTATAGAAAGTCTGACATCACAGAGTGTTTGAGGTACACTAAAAGTGCGAGATTGAACTAAAACTTCCGCAATGAGAAGACTTTGAAAAAGAGTACAGTGTATTTTGTTTAACCGAAAGGTCGGGAGCTAATCAACGATGTGCAAGGTAACGTAAGATTAACGTAAGTTATCACTTTATATGATAGCGAGGGTGACCTTTATTATGGAAAATATTAATGAAGCGGGCATAAGAGGTGATATATGCAGAGATCCTTGTCAATTAACACTTGGTATCGACTTATCCTTCAAAAATACTTTACCTTGGTTTAAGTAGAGATAAAGTGTATTCTTGCCTGGTAACTACAGTCAAACACAGTTTAATGAAAGCGAAGAACAGCGTAGCGTGGTACTAACTGTAAAAAATAATGAAGCACAATATCAGGACACATCGTTTACCAATGGTTCTTAAAAATTCACCAAAAACATTGCAACAGTTTATAGTCGCATAACAGATTTGGAATCCCGGACAAGCCCCCAAATTATGACATGCCTAAGCTGAATGTCCTCGTATTCATTGGTAAATACTTTAGCATAAGGATGGCCTTAGCTAACACTCAGTAGGAAGCATAATAAAAATAATATTCCACCAAAATAAAATCCAATCTGTGCGAAACTATGGGCGGGTGAACGAAACTCGGCAATATCTTATTATAATTATTATTTACTAATTATACAAATTAACACTTTAATTACTTAGTACTAATACATGAACGAAATAGTTTCAACAAAACATTTCACTATAATAATTAAACATATGGTAAATAGTTCAATAATTCAACACTATGAAACATACCTAAATAACAAAATACACTTGTTAAAAGGAGAAAGAGCCACGAACACTGTCTTCAGAACAGGAAGAATACACCTAACTTAACAAGAAATTTGAAGTACTAAAGTAAACAAAATGAAGAACATAAAGGAGGAATAATGGGAAAAGAGACTTTGCTCTGGTCAAGGAAGGATCAAAAGTGAAGAAAGGAATCAACAGAGGGCGTGCATATAGAAGGTAAGAAAATACTAAAAACAGTTTATAATATTCAATATTTATAATAGTGGAGTGAAAACTTGACAATATATATATATATATATATATATATATATATATATATATATATATATATATATATATATATATATTCATTTATTTAGATATTTATATATATATATATATATATATATATATATATATATATATATATATATATATATATATATATATGGTGAGCACACCATACATTTTACCGTGCCAGGGGGTATATGTTAGCAATCCATATTTGCTAACAGTTATACAAGTATAAGCGGATGATTAACTTGATGGAGTAATGAGAGCTTTGGGTGTGCAGGAAATGCCACCCTAAATCTCAATGAAGTCACTAGTAGCAGGGTGATAGATTGGGTTTATGCCAATGGAAAAATGGTCTCTTTGGGTTTTACTCCTGATGCCTGGTGGTTGATCTTACTATAATTAGTATGGACCGGCAAGGGTCACTTGCCTTAGTTACATAGGCATTGCATATCGCAAGGAAATGGCTATTTTTGGATGTATCTAGCCAATGAATCCTCTATTGATTCAGTCAGTCATGGATAGAGAATATGAAAAAATATCCCCCAGTCCTGGGCATAGCGGGGTGCAAAGAATCTCCCGGTTTATAAATACCAAAGAATAATTGAAAATAGGTAATTGGAATGTTCGAACCATGAATCAGCTTGTGAAGTTACGGCAAGTGGAGAGTGAATTAATGGAATATAGTTTGGATGTCCTTGACCTAAGTGAAAGATGTTGTAAGGGGATTGGTAAGGAAACTATAGATCAAGGGAATATATATATTCACTCAGAAAGATCATATGGAATTGGAAGAGAAGGGGTAGGAAGGATGATGATACCAAGAGCATGAAAAGGCATTAACTGGGGGAAAGTTGTAAATAGTAGATTGTTTCTAACAAAGTTCAAATCAAAGCAGTGTAATATGAGTATTATAGTTTGCTATGCCCCCAACAAATTAGTCTCCTGAAGAAAGGAAACATGTATACTATGTAGAATTGCAGAGAATAATAGATGAGATCCCTGAGAGAGATATGAAAATTTTTATTGGTGCCTTCGATGCTAAAGTTGGAAGAAATAATCAAGGGATAGAGAATGTAATGGGAGTCGACAGTCTTTTCGAAGTTGCATATGAAAATGGGGCTGATTCCATAAGTTTCTGTTCAGAAAACAATCTTGTCATTGGAGGTACTCTGCTCTTACATAAGAATATCCATAAGTAAACATGGACTTCACCATGTAACAATTACAAAAATCAGAGAGATCACATTGCCATTAAT
>NW_027171204.1:152500-155000 GCF_036898095.1 Palaemon carinicauda
TTCTAGTTGTCTAGAGCATGCAAAAGGATTCAAGAAAAGTGGTCATGCTGCAGCAGGAGAAGTTGTTTATTGGACCAAAAAGGGCCGTAAAGGTAATTTTAAGGATCCTGTTGCGGATATAAATAATGAAGTGTTTAAAAATGATAATACTGAGTGGGCAAGTGTTGCTTCTGATATGCCTGTCAAGGAGGGTATTTTATACGGAAACCCAGTGAAAGTTTTGAGGGACACTGGTTGTACAACTGTCGTAGCTAGAAAAGACTTGGTGCCTGCTGAATGTTTTACTGGTAAGTACAGTAGGATTCGATATATGAACAAGAATCTTGTAGAAACTTATCCTTTGGCTGAAATATATATTCAATCTCCATTTTTCACGGGTACTACCCTAACTGTGTGCATGGAGGACCCTCTTTATGATCTCATTAAAGGCAACATTCCTTGAGCAACAAGGTTGGAGGAACCCACATCCGGCGCTGTATTAACGAGAGCTGGGGCAAAGACATCTAAATCTGCAATCCAAAAGCTGAAAATGTCAGACTCTAAGATTTCTTGGGACATGGATTCAAAGGAAATCCAGAAAGAGCAAGAGGAGGATCCAAGCTAAAGATCTCTGGGAGATGATGCAAGAACTGGTAAAGCTATTACTAGAGATGGAAAAGGTAAGGCAGTTTTGGAGAGAGGATTATTGTTCAGAATATATTTAGACAGGTATTGAACACAAGCAACTAGTATTACCATTTAAGCTTCGAGAGGGTGTGATGAGCATGGCACATGAAGGAATACTTGGAGGTCATTTGGGTGCTGAGAAGACCTTAAGTAGAATGAGGCAGGAATTTTACTGGCCAGGTATTGTGGCAACAGTAAAGAGATTCTGTCAGTCGTGTGACATTTGTCAGAAAACTTATCCTAGAGGAAAAGTTGAAACGGTCTCTTTGGGAGAGGTACCGCTCATTGACACTCCTTTTAAATGTGTTCCTGTTGACTTGATAGGACCTATTTTGCCAAGAAGTAGTTTTGGTAACAAATATATCCTGACCATGGTTGATTATGCAACCAGATACCCTGAAGCCATAGCCTTACCATCTATCGAAACTGAACGTGTAGCTGATGCCTTGTTGAGTTTCTTTTCCAGAGTCGGGATTCCTGAAGAAATGGTGACTGAAAGAGGCAGTCAATTTACATTGCAGATGATGGATGAACTTAGAGGTCTTTTGTCAATCAAGCATCTTCCTACAACCCCTTATCATGTGATGGCGAATGGGCTAGTCGAAAAGTTCAACGGAACGTTGAAATCTATGATTAAAAAGATGTGTGCTGAACAACCTACTACTTGGGATAGATACCTGCCGGCAGTTCTCTTTGCATACCGAGAATCTCCTCAAGCAAGCATGGGGTTTTCCCCTTTTGAATTATTATACGGGAGAACGGTGCGTGGCCCTTTAGCTATTCTGAGAGATTTGTGGGATAAGGAGAGAAATGAGGAAGAGGTAAGAACTACTTACGATTATGTATTCAACCTTCGAGAAAGATTAAAAGAAACTTGTAAGTTGACCCAAGAGGAATTGAGGAAGTCGCAAGGTAAATATAAATTCTTTTATGATAAAAAGGCTAAAAATAGAACATTTAAAATTGGCAGTGAAGTTCTCTTACTATTACCCAAGGCTACTAATAAATTGTTACTTCAGTGGAAGGGTCCTTTTCCTGTTATTAGTGTGAGGGGGAAGATGGATTATGAAATTCAAATAAATGGGAAAAGGAAACTTTATCATGCTAACTTGCTTAAAGCTTACATTCCTAGGAATAAAACTTCTGTAGAAGTTCGAGAAAGTGGAGGTACAATTGCAGTGGTCGAGGAGGATCCACAGGAGGATTTCTCACCCCTACTAGTGCCTGATACTGGACCTTCACCTACTTGGGAACAAGCCAATCTGAATAAGGAATTGCAGGAAAATCAAAAGCAGAATCTAGAAGCTCTCCTTAGCCGCTACAGAGAGGTAATGACAGACATTCCCGGGCGCACTCACGTGATCAAACACCAAATCAGGTTGGTAAGAGAAGAAATTGTTAAAGTAAAACCCTACAAAATTCCCTATGCTTTACGCAGAGATGTGAATTCAGAAATAGAATCTATGAAAGTTTTGGATATTATTGAGCCTCCATATTCAGCCCCTATGGTAGTGGTTTCGAAACCTGATAACTCAAAGCGAATTTGTCTAGATTTTAGAAGATTGAACGCCTTAACTATTTTTGATAGTGACCCTATGTATGACCCTGAGCAGATATTTGCCAGCTTAACTGGAAATATATATTTCTCTAAGATGGATTTATCAAGCGGACATTGGCAAATTTCTTTGGATAAGATCAGTAAACAGCATACTGCATTTCAAACAGATTTAGGACTGTACCAGTTTAAAGTGCTTCCATTTGGACTTGTGAATGCCCCAGCCACTTTCAATAAGATGATGAGAAGTTTATTTGCAGGTTTAGAGGGTGTGAGTTT
>NW_027171205.1:2500-5000 GCF_036898095.1 Palaemon carinicauda
TATTAATGAGAGTATTAATACTGTTCATTTTGTATCTTAAATTACACTCACTTAAAAAATTTAAACCAAGACCAGTAAAAGTGGGCTTTCTATAAACTTCCATATGCATTTTAAGGTCAGAAGTTTTAGTTACTAGTACGTCTAAAAAGGGCATTTTACCTTCGTTTTCTTCTTCCATGGTGAACTTGATATTACTGTGTTGAGAATTTAAATAATTAAAAAAACTTGATTGCGTCATTTTTTTGCTTAAAAATAATAAATGTGTCATCCACATACCTTCTATACAACACAGGCTTAAAACTTAAAGGACAATTTTCCAACCATTCAGTCTCGTGAAAACATAAGAAAATATTGGCCAAAGTTGCCGAAATAGGATTCCCCATAGCTAGTCCATCTTTTTGTTTGTAATACTCTTTGTTAAAAATAAAAAATGAATCTTGAACAATAATGTTTAATATATCAATAAATTTAGATTTACTCAGGTTTCTAAAGTTGTTATTATCCTTGTACATTTTATTTGCTACGATTTCAATAACTTCTTTTGTGGGGATATTTGTATATAAGCTTTCGATGTCAAAGCTTGCCATATAATAATTATTTTTTAGTCTAAAATTTTTTATAGTATCAAAAAATGCATATGAATTTTCCAAGGTATATTCATTCTTTGCCCATTCTTCTATATTAGGAATCATAAATTTTGCTAAACTAAAATTTGGTGTATTGATTGATGATAGCACTGGTCTTAAAGGAATATTCTCTTTATGTATTTTTGGCAAACCATATAAGATACCAGGATTGCGACCCGAAGCATACAAATGTTTATACTCTTCATCTGTTATATGTTTACCTTTTTAAGATAACTTAGTAGTCTGTTAACCTTGTCTTCTAGCAGAAGAGTATTTTTGAAAGGGTCTTTTTTACTTTTTTCAAATTGCAATGGATTGTTAAGAATATTCATCATTTTCTCTACATAATCACTTTTATTCATGATGGTAATACCTTTCCCTTTGTCTGGTTTAGAAAATATAATGTCTTTGTTTTCACTTAGATTTCTTAGTATTTTTATGTCATTTTGATCAAACAATGGTACCTGGATTTCTTTCTTGTATTCTTCTAATATATTACTGAATAGGTCTTGCATTTCTTTATAGACAGCTTCTTTATCAGAACAGTTTGTCATTGTTTAGTCTGTTTACTTTATTTGCAAATATTTCCATACTTACTTTCATTTTAATATGATCGAGTTTTGGTTTGAGGCAATGGTCAAGTCCAAAGGATAATAGGTATTTTTCTCTTTTTTTTAGCTGGTAGTTAGAGAGGTTGTACACGACTTTATTGCCATTACAAGATGGTGGTTTATAGAAACCGCCTAGTTTAAAAAGTTTTTTAGCATGGGTTAGACATACTTTGTTTTTATAAAGTTCACAGTCCTTATGGATACAATGTAAAATATGGTTAAAATCTAAAAATGAAATTTGTCTCTTAATACTATCGTGACATGATAATAAATCTTGATACAGCTTGGTGTCGTTTTTCTTATTCTGTCGAAGTTCATTCTCGATTAAGAAACTCTGCCAATCTTTGTAGAATCGTCTTCGCTGTAGCTGCCGCCTGTACAACTTAAACTGAACAAATTTTGGTATACAGCCATACTGAAGACATCTTTCCAGATTATTAGAAACATTTTATATAGAAAAAATTCAACCAAAACTAAACCTAGATAACTCTGCTTTCAGCAGAAAAGTGTTTTAAGTACTATTTATAATTTTAAATTATCTTATTTTTCTCATGTATTTTACCAATGTTTTTTATTATTTGTATCAATGTATGTTTTTAACTTTACAGAACCTGATGATGGACAAATTGTCCGAAACGTTGAAATATAGGTGATTGGATGAAGATGATGTTTCAATTTGTGCTTGCACTACAGTTCCTCATTAAACTGCGTTTCCCCTCGTCTGAGAATTACAGAACTACCATTTTAAGAAGATATGGACAAGAAGCACTACGAGGCGTAAGAAGATGGGAAAAAAGCCTTCAGAGATGGGAAAAAAACAAACTTGATATTTTATTTCTGGAAAGATGTCTTCAGTATGGCTGTATACCAAAATTTGTTCAGTTTAAGTTGTACAGGCGGCAGCTACAGCGAAGACGATTCTACAAAGATTGGCAGAGTTTCTTAATCGAGAATGAACTTCGACAGAATAAGAAAAACGACACCAAGCTGTATCAAGATTTATTATCATGTCACGATAGTATTAAGAGACAAATTTCATTTTTTAGATTTTAACCATATTTTACATTGTATCCATAAGGACTGTGAACTTTATAAAAACAAAGTATGTCTAACCCATGCTAAAAAACTTTTTAAACTAGGCGGTTTCTATAAACCACCATCTTGTAATGGCAATAAAGTCGTGTACAACCTCTCTAACTACCAGCTAAAAAAAAGAGAAAAATACCTATTATCCTTTGGACTTGACCATTGCCTCAAACCAAA
>NW_027171206.1:2500-5000 GCF_036898095.1 Palaemon carinicauda
AATGTAATCTAAAGATTTCGTAAAGTAACAACAATTTTTTAGTAATAGGAAGAATCAGACCTGAAATGACAAATGAAGTATTCACACCGCTTCGCGGTGTAAGTGCATTAAAGATAATGTGCTCTCAAGCGGAGACTGTCGTTACAGAGAAATCTGAATATTTGATGTGATTGTGAGTTATCCTTCCACCTGATTCATTAACACAACATTGTAATTTTGAACTTCACCATAATGCCTTCACCAAAGACAAGTTATCCCAGAGGACACTTGCATTATTGTTGAATTGCTAAAGCTTGTCGCTATGCCACACTCATATGCCTTCGAGTATCAGTCATTGCTTAAATGGTAGGGAAACTATCAGTCTCACCATTAGGAAGTATGTAGTTTTAATCGTACTATGCTCAAATATAGAAAGAGAGAGAGAGAGAGAGAGAGAGTAGAGAAGAGAGAGAGAGAGAGAGAGAGAGAGAGAGAGAGAGAGAGAGAGAGAGAGAGAGAGAGTGCGTGTAGCCAGTCTGAGGAAGATAGACTCATTACTAAAACGAGAGTACTTTACATTGGAAAACCAATTTTTATAATAACTTTATATTTGCTAATTTTGTCAAATTGATTTTTTTTGCTTTTAACTAGGTTATCTATAATCGTTGTAATAGCCATTTTTTAACCCATATTATCGGGAAAAATTACTTCAGGACACACAGAAATGTTTATATATATATATATAATATATATATATATAGTATATATATATATATATATATATATATATATATATATATATATATATATTATATAATATATCACTCACTCACTAAATCCCGTCCGGAATTCTCCGGTTTGGGTCCTGCATTTGATATCGACATTCTCTCCAGAGACTACTATCCAATGCCATCTGTGCCAGCTGCTGAAATGTCTCACCACTATTTGCTTTCTTGAAGGTTTTCACCCATGAATCTCTTGGTCGTCCTGTCGGTCTACTTCCGGCCACTAGACCAAAGAGCACTATCTTTGGCCATCTGTCCTGTTCCATCCTCTGTACATGCCCAAAATATCTCCTCTGAATATCTTCAACTCTAAACAGAATTGTGTCCTCAACACCAGCCATTTCTCACGCTCTCTCCTTTGTAATTCTGTCCTCCCATCTTACACCGCAGATTCTTCTCAGGCATTTCATTTCAAAAGTTAATAACTTTTTCTCTTCTCTCTTATTCAGTATCCAGCATTCAGCACCGTATATCACAGTGGAGATTACTATTGTTCTTAATAGTCTAATTTTCAACTTAATGGATATATTTCTATCTTTTCAGATTCTTATTAGCCTTCCAAATGTTTTCTGGCCACTTGAGATTCAGCCTTGAATTGTTCTTTCCCATCTTTCCATCTGCTGTGAAAAAACACTCCCAAATATTTAAAATCACTGACTTGTTCCACTTTTCCCCTCTGATAGCTGTATTTTTAAGGTCTGTCTCTGGCGTCCAATTTTCATACTTTTGGTTTTCTCTCTATTTATCACTAATCCATACCTACTGCACTGCTCCTCCACCATTCTCAACACTCTCTGAAGTTCCTCCTTAGTTTCTGCTAAAAGCACTATGTCATCTGCATACCTCATGTTAGATATTTTTGTCCCTCCTATATCTATGCCACCCTCATAATCTCCAAGTGCCATTCTCATTCCCCCATTCCAAGTATAGGTTGAAGAGGTGTGGTGATAGTGGGCAACCCTGTATAACCCCACCAGTGGTTATGAACTCTTCTGTCAAACACTTTCGTTTTTCTTATTCTAGCCGATGTCCTTTCATACAATCTCCTGATGGTTTCCAGTATTTTTGGTTCTAATCCCCATTTCTTCAAAAATCCTAATAATTCCTTCCCTCCATATGGAGTCAAACGCTTGCCTGAAGTCAATAAATACACAATACAGATCTCTTTCCATCTCCCAGAATTTTTCTATGATTTGTGAGAAGGTGAATACATGATCGATTGTTCCTTTACCCTCCCTAAATTCTCCTTGACCCTCACTTTAATTATTTCCTCTTCTTCCCTTGCTATTCTACTTTGTATGATTTTTGCTAAAACTTTATAAGCATGAGGTAATAGACTGATAGGCTTATAGTTTTTGCATAATGTGGTGTCCCCTTTCTTGTCTGTTGGAATTATAATGTTTTCAATCCAATCATTTGGAGCTGCTTGTTCATCTACTATATCCCTGCATAAATCACACAACCATCTTTCTACAATTTCACCGCCAGCCTCAAGAAATCCTTGTGTACTCCATCTATTCCTGGTGCTTTCCCACTTGATATAGCTCTTGAAGCTTTTTCCATTTCTTCTATCAGGAGATCTGACGTTTCCTGTACGTTCCATAGCTCTCCTCTTAGTTCTGGATAATCTTCTCCAGTTACCCGTCTTCCACTTCCTTTTAGTTGTTCCTCGTAGTGCGTTCCAGATCTTCTCAACATCGGCCGTTGCTGATTACCTTGTTACCATCTGCATCTCT
>NW_027171206.1:10000-17500 GCF_036898095.1 Palaemon carinicauda
GCTGACTCCCAAGTGTATATGGAGCGTCTTACACAATCTGCCAAACCAAAACATTGCTAAACAAAAGAGCATCGCTCTGAAAAGACTTAAATCCTACCCCAGTACAAATCATGAAGAATCACATCCTAACTTTGAGGTAATCAACAAATGTTTGATCCTAATACCAAAACAAATCATTACTCTTATGTATAAAGCATAACATGTCTTATTCATGCAATATGATGCAATGTTGTGCAATACCTGCAACACTTGAAATAATATAGTACATTATTACAATAATACATAACAGTCTCCTCCCCCTTAACTTGACATTGTAAAAATATTCATAAATCTAATCTCCCAGGGGGCTTTCCTCTGTTAATCCTATTAGGAAGCACTTTAACCTCATCTTTTACTGGTACATGAATTGGTTCTGAATCTACATTGGATGTTGGACCATCTTGGTTAATATTTGACTCATTTGATCTAACTACTTCTTTAAGTTTCTCATCTCTAACATTCACATGCTCTACTGTCTTTCTGTTTAACGGCTGTAATTGATCAACATGACGTTTTACAACATTATCACCAACACGAACATCATAATGTAAATTTCCTATCTCTCTTACAATCTCTCCTGGTACCCACTTCTCTGGAGTGTTGTACGATCTTACCATGACATCAGACGAAGGTAAAAAATGTCTTACATTAGGAAGCTTTGCTACTTGTTTATACCCTTTATCTTCTAAATCACTTTGCAAACTTAGATACAACAAATCTAACTTACACCTTATCCTCCTCCCCATCAACAAATTTGAGGGTGCCACGCCTGTTGTGCTGTGCGGCGTTGTTCTATAAGACAATAAAAATTTTGACACATGCAAAAATATATTACCTGAATTTGCTTTTCTACACTTCATATTGTGTTTAAAAGTTTGAACAAATCTTTCAGCCTCTCCATTAGTAGATGGATGATATGTAGCTGAAAATGTATGCTTTATACCATTGACATTACAAAATTCTTTAAACTCTTGTGAGGTAAACTATGGACCATTATCTGTAATAATTCTTTCCGGAATACCATGCGTTGAAAAAATTTGCATCAACTCTTTTATTGTGGTGTAAGACGTTATTGTCTTCATTGGGATAATTTCTGGCCACTTACTGTAAGCATCTACTACTATAAAAAACAAATAATTTAAAAAAGGACCTGCAAAATCTATATGCACTCTTTGCCATGGATACCTGGGTAACTCCCACGGGTGCATTCTAGGAAATTGAGGATTGTTCTGTTGCATAACACAATTCATACAATTCTTTATATAACATTCCACATCTTTATCTACACCTGGCCACCATACAAAAGTTCTCTCAATTGACTTTGATCTTACAATACCTTGGTGATCAGCATGTATTTCAGACAAAATCTTATTTCTTAGTGAATTAGGAATAACTACCCTGGAGCCTCTCATCACTATTCCTTGTGTCACACTCAGTTCATACCATATATCCTAATACGGTTTACAATTTTTCCTCTTTTCCACATAAGTCTCTACCTGTCATTAAACTCTCCAAAACCTTACTAAGTACTGGGTCTTGCTTGGTACTGTGTGCTACATCTTTCGCAGTTATTGGTACATCATATACAGAAATTAACAGAACACTGTCATCATACTCTTCTGGAGCTTTGTCTACGGGTAATCTGGATAAAGCATCTGCATTACCCATGTTTGATGTTGGACGGTATTCTATATCATAGTGGTACGCTGCTAACGTAACTGCCCAACGTTGTAGTCTTGCAGCCACCAACGTAGGTAAACTTGCTTTTGGACCCAATATGGCTAATAAAGGTTTATGATCTGTAACAAGTGTGAACCTTTTCCTACCATAAAGATACATATGGAATTTTTTAACTCCATAAACTAATGCTAAACCTTCCTTTTCTATTTGAGAGTAATTCCTTTCTGCCTTGTTCAATACTCTAGAAGTGAATGCAATTGGTTTTTCTGTTCCATCTGGCATTACATGAGATAATACTGCACCTAGACCTTTGTTTGATGCATCACATACTAATTTAACTGGTAAATCCATTTGATAATGTACTAAGAATGTAGGTGAGGTTATTTCCTGCTTGATTCTTTCAAAAGATTCCTGACACTCTTTTGTCCACTTCCATTCTACACCCTTATTCAACAGATTATACAATGGATGTGCAATTGTAGACAAATTCTGAATGAAATTCCCATAAAATGTTACTAAACCTAGAAATGATTGTAATTCCTTAACATTTTCTGGCACTTTTGTTGATTGTAAAGCTTTAATCTTCTCTTTAGTTTTGTGAATACCCTTGCCATTTATTACAAAACCTAAGTATTCCACTGACTCAATTTCTAAAATACATTTGTTTTTATTTACTCTAATATTATGTTCCTTCAACTTCTTCAGAACTGTTCGCAATCTTTCTCTATGTTCTCTTGTGTCTTTACCCGCAATTAAGATATCATCTATAAAAATGAATACTCCTTGCATTCCTGAAAAAAATCTTATCCATAGTTTGTTGCCATATAGCTGGACTACTTGCAACTCCATAAGGTAATCTCTTTGGCCTAAACAAACCTAAGGATGTATTTACTGTACATAATTCTTGTGAAGTTTCATCCATGGGGAGCTGTTGAAATGCTTGTCTTAAATCTAATTTAGAAAAAACACTGCATCCTGACATAGTTGCAAACATGTCTTTCGGATTTGGTAAGGGATGTTGAGCTACTTGCAGTTGTGGATTTAACGTTACTTTGTAATCTCCACATAACCTAACCTTTCCACTTTCCTTCACAATAGGAACTAATGGTGTAGCCCAATCTGAATATGTAACCTTTTCCCAAGAACCTTCACTTTCTAGTCTCCTGATTTCTGTTTCAACTGCACTTTTCAATGCATACGGTACTGGTCTCGGAGCAAAAAATCTAGGAGAACTGTCAGGTTTCAAAACTAAAATTGCCTTTGCGTTCCTTACTGTACCTATTTTATCTTCATAAACGTCTTGAAACTTTGATATGATATTATCCATAGACATTTCATTTTTGTTTTCATCTTGTCTACCTGCAACCTTCAAAATACTAGGCCAATCTAACTTCAAATACTGTAGCCAATCTAAACCTAGCAAAGTTTGTCCATTACCTTTTACTACTGTTAATGGCATTCTCTCTAATTTCTGTTTTTGTACTGTACTTCTACGTTCGAAGCACCTATTACCTGAATATCAAAACCATTATAACTTTTCAAAACTCTATTTGTACATTCTAATAACAAATTAGGAATGCTTTTAGCCATTTTCTCAGACATAATTGATACATCGGCTGCTGTGTCAACTTGCATCAAAATTGGTTTACCATTTATGATTACTTCTACCATGATATGTTTCTTTGCATCTTTGTTGACTGAGTTTATGCGAAACGCAAAATCAGTTTCTGAACTAACCTGATTATCATGAACATTTTCCTCATTATTCTCTTGACCCATAGTATCAACTGTAGCATTTATTTTCTTTGCGTACTGTTTAGGAAATCTACAAGCAATTGCAAAATGACCCAGCTTTCTGCAATTCTGGCATGTCTGTCCAGTAGCAGGGCATTTCTTTGCTTCGTATGCAAGATGATCAGTTTTACCACACCTAAAACACTTGGGTTTTTCCTGTTGTTTCTGTGTATAAGCCTGATTCTGATATTTATGAACATTAGTGTTAGGCACTTTTCTATGACTAGGCTTTGACATATTCCTTCCCTGATTCTCATTGGTTTTCCACTTAGAACCTACTGTATTAATCTTAGAATTTTCCATTCTATTGCTTGTAGAACTACCTATTATGTTACTTTGCCTATTTGATGTTTCTAAAGCTCTGCCTGTTATCAATATCTTTTCTAATGTTAAATCTTTATCTTGCAATAATTTCTTTCTTAGCTCTTCTGATGTGCAATGTGCAATTACTTGATCTATGATAACATTTTCTAACTCTAGAAATTCACATGAAACAGTTAAATTCTTTAGTCTAGTCACAAATGCATCTAAACTTTCATTTTCTTTCTGATAAGCTTGCGCTGAAAACTGGTATCTTTCAAAAAATTTATTGACCTGAGGAGCAAAATATGTGGTAAGAGCCTTAATTGCAGCTTCACTTGTGTCATCTGTAGGCTGCAAAGTCTTAAACACTTCCCGAACTTCCCTACCTGCTGTATGAAGTAATAATGCCTTCTTTTGTGCATCCTTCATGTTCCCTAATGCTTCTAAATAAATCTTAAATTCCTCACACCACTGTTGCCATCGTGTTGCAACAGAATTAGGCTCAGCAGTGATGCTGAAACATGGTGGGTGTTCGATATTAAAAGGCATTTTGATTGCTTACTTTAATAACTGTGGTAGGTTAAGCTACTGTTCTGCAGTCACAAGTGTACTTCCTACCTACCCAACTTTAAATTTCACCCTTTTGTGTATTGGTAAAGTTTTAGATTCAACCAAATTGGGAAATGTATTATATTAATATATTTTCCTAGTAAAGCACGTGATAACAAAACACTTCTTCTCAATACATTATTGTCGCTAATGCATACTTACAGAGAAAAAAAATATTTCAGGAATTGAAGGTCTTGACTTTTTCTAAGTTTAGTGTTTATCTTTCCATGGGCACGCAAGGTAGCTCTTGTTCGTTTGTATATCTGTTTTCATCTTACTTGGCTCCTCCCCATTGCGCAATGTGACAACATTTGCTTGAATGCGCATTTGCTCCTCCCACTAATGTCACTCCTCCAATCAAAATACTACTGGGTTCTTTTCAAGGGTTATTATTGGACGATTCATTGGTCTCTCAGTCTTGTTTCAAGGATCTGTTTTTCGTGCAATATAACATTGTAAACGACAGTATTTTGTTTTTTTCCCTATTTCATTATGGGAGAAACCCGTGATTGTCGTTTGTTTTCGGTTTTCAAAAGTTGCTGTTTCTATATTTTCTTCACACGTCACTTGACTGTCATGGATCCTCCGGTACGGTTGTGTGAAATATGTCGATATTCCTATTTCGATGTGATCGGCAGATTTCATGGGAATTATAATGGAACTCCTGAAGTAGTGAATCGTTTTTTAAGGGAGCATTCCGTATTACCTTCAAGTGTGCAGTGTGGTAAATGTGATTCGGCTTTACATTTTCGTGAGGATAGACATGTGTGGTATTGTACCAAATCTGTAAAAATAGCTAAAACGCGAAAAAGACGTTTGTGTAATTACACTGTCAGTGATTTTAAGGGAACTTTTCTGCACGGGTCCCACCTTCCCCCGTGGAAATTAATTTTATTTGTCAACCATTGGTTGCATAAGTGTTGGGACCACCATTTCGTTATAAAGGGCCTTGGTATATCTTCTTCTACTAGTGTAGACTGGAGAAGCTTCTGTTCAGAAGTAACTGAATTTTGTTTTGATAACCAAGAGCCTATTGGTGGTGATGGTGTAATAGTGGAGATTGACGAATCTCATTTTGGTAAACGGAAGTTTGACCGTGGAAGGCCTCTAAGTGATATATGGGTGTTCGGAGGTATTGAGAGGGAGTCCAAAAAAACATTTATTGTTCCTTTAATTGACCCTTTACCGCAAAAGCGTGATGCAGCTACCCTCATCCCTTTAGTTCAGAAATACATTAAACAGGGCAGCATTATTGTGAGTGATAAGTGGCGGTCTTACAATTCTCTGGGCTCTCTGGGTTACGATCACCGCAGTGTAAATCATTCCAAGAATTTTGTGGATCCTTCGAACCCCGAAACACATACACAAAATATTGAACGGCTTTGGCGGGAGGTGAAGGAGTGGATACAACGCCCTGGTAACCGTTGCGAATATTTCAGGCAGTATTTGTCCCGGTTCATTTTTATACATAAATACCCTGAGGAGGAGCTGCTCCATCATTTTTTTATTGCAGCCAGTAAATTGTATCCTCCCCAATCAGAGGCTGAACGTATTCCAGTACTTGATGATTCAGAAGAGGGTCATCCACAACCTTCCACATCTTCATCGTCATCTTCCGTTTAAGGTAAGAAGTGATTTAACAAAATATATATATTCAAATTTACCCCTGGTTAAAGGGGGGGTCGCTGGGGGGGCGAAGCCCCCCCCCGGTAGGGGTATAGGGCCCCTAGGCTAGGTTAGGTGGGTTTGTTAGGTTCTGTGGTGCCCTGAAAATTACTGTGGCCTTAAGGGGGGGTCGCAGGGGGGGCGAAGCCCCCCCCCGGTAGGGGTACAGGGCCCTTAGGTTAGGTTAGGTGGGTTTGTTAGGTTCTGTGGTGCCTTGAAAATTACTGTGGCCATAAGGGGGGGTCGCAGGGGGGGCGAAGCCCCCCCCGGTAGGGGTACAGGGCCCCTAGGCTAGGTTAGGTGGGTTTGTTAGGTTCTGTGGTGCCCTGAAAATTACTGTGGCCTTAAGGGGGGGTCGCAGGGGGGGCGAAGCCCCCCCCCTGTAGGGGTACAGGGCCCCTAGGTTAGGTTAGGTGGGTTTGTTAGGTTCTGTGGTGCCTTGAAAATTACTGTGGCCAAAAGGGGGGGTCGCAGGGGGGGGAAGCCCCCCCCGGTAGGGGTACAGGGCCCCTAGGCTAGGTTAGGTGGGTTTGTTAGGTTCTGTGGTGCCCTGAAAATTACTGTGGCTTTAAGGGGGGGTCGCTGGGGGGCCCTACCCCCCTCCCCCCGGTAGGCCTAGTTAGGGGTATGGGGGAGGGGTGCTGGAACATTAATTATTCATTTATTGCAATTATCATTCAATGCCCCAACACCCTCCCCCCCTTCCCCCACCCAAAACCCCGGTTCCCAAAGGGTGTCCCCCATAATTGGTGGGATGAACTAGGGTATACATAGTAAATCTCTAAATCGGTTGGTTTGCAGTCAAAATAAACGTTAAATTCATTGAAACCACACTATTTCTGATGCAACAAATATATTTTTATTGCATTTTTCCAATTTGGCTGAAACTAAAAATTTACCTGTGTATTTGATGAAATTCCTATTCTGCTGCTGATAAAATCTTCATTGGGCGATTTTACTCTTGTCCCCAGATGTACATATGATCTTCTCTAGTGCTGGCCGTCCTTGTGCATAGGGTCCAATGTTTCTCCCTGCTTGCTTCTCCCTGCTTGTCCGTCGTCCTAAACGTCGCCAATGTTCGATTTGGTACTTTGGTAGGAAGTTCTATTAACCATAATAATTACCTGGAACATAGATGAACAATTGTTAGTAATTATTTCTCAGCTGATCCCATCCTCGTTGCCAATGTTCGATTGGGTACTTTGGTAGGAAGTTCTATTAACCATAATAATTACCTGGAACATAGATGAACAATTGTTAGTAATTATTTCTCAGCTGATCCCATCTGATGTCGTCAATGTTCGCTTGATGGATAATAAGACGTTGGTATTCTAAAAAATACATTTAATGTATAAAAGACTACATTGTACTCTTTACTCTGTGACAGCTGACTCCCAAGTGTATATGGAG
>NW_027171207.1:0-2500 GCF_036898095.1 Palaemon carinicauda
TATTTAAAGCGTACTAAACCTTTATGAGGCCAATCTGAAGCTTTATGGTGTTCAGTTAAGAAACCATCCTTGCCTATGTCAAAGAATGCTTTGTCATACTTTATCAGATTGTTAATACGAGAAGCTCATTCACATCTGAGTGAGGAAGACCGAGCTTTGCTTAAGGTGAAGACGCACGAAGTTAGAGCTGTAGCAACTTCCGTGGCCTTTAAGCAAAATAGATCTCTGCAAAGTATAATGGACGCAACCTATTGGAGAAGCAAGTCAGTGTTCGCGTCATTTTACTTGAAGGATGTCCAGTCTCTTACGAGAACTGCTACACACTGGGACCATTCGTAGCAGCGAGTGCAGTAGTGGGTGAGGGCTCAACCACTACAATTCCCTAATTCCATATCCTTTTAATCTGTCTCTTGAAATGTTTTTAATGTTGTTTTTTATGGGTTGTCCGGAAGGCTAAGAAGCCTTTCGCATCCTGGTTGATTTGGCGGGTGGTCAAAGTCATTTCTTGAGAGCGCCCAGATTAGGGGTTTGATGAGGTCCTGTTGTATGGGTTGCAGCCCTTGATACTTCAGCTCCTAGGGGTCTGTCAGCATCCTAAGAGGATCGCGAGGCTCCGTAAGGAAGACGTACTTACAAGGCAGAGTAATCGTCTAAGTCGACTTCCTTACCCAGGTACCTATTTATTTTGTTTTTGTTATATTGATAACTTCCAAAATGAAATAAAAACTCTTAGCTTATACGATTGTAAACATATTTAACTGGTCTCTACCCACCACCCTGGGGTTGTGAATCAGCTATATATATTCACCGGCTAAGTTAAATATTTAAAAATGATATTTTAATTATAAAATAATTTTTGAATATACTTACCCGGTGAATATATAAATTAAATGACCCTCCCTTCCTCCCCAATAGAGACGCAGTGGGATGAGAAGAAATTGAGTCTTTGTTTACATCGAGTATGGTATCTGGCCGACAGTTGCGCTGGTGGGCACACCCGCAACCTGTACAGTATAGCGATCGCTGGCGAGTTTTACTGTTTTTTTGTCTGTCGAGCAACAGAGTTGCAGCTATATATATTCACCGGGTAAGTATATTCAAAAATTTATTTTATAATTAAAATATCATATATATATATATATATATATACCTCCCACTGTATTGTAGGGTCAGCCATTTGAGGGAACTTTATCCATCTGTTTCTATTTTTTTGCATCTCTCCCAGTCACATCATATCCACATCCCCACTCACCACAATCGCCTATCTTCTCCTCCCCATCACTGGAATGTTTTAGCTCTTAATTGATTCCATCTCCACTTTTTATTACGTGGAAATGTTATCTCAGACGAGCTTCCCAAGCTTTCTTTACATAACATATACCACACATTATTCTTATATTTTGACTCTCTTTCCTTTCCAGTAGTGATATTCCAGAAATCCGGCTCACCATCTTCATCTCGGGTCTTTTCAACAGCCCTTCATCTTTCCTCTTCACAAGTTTATGTGCCATGTAATAGTGCAGGCCAGATAGCTTTCTTATAGCTCTGTATTTTGAGTCCTTGTGGGATTTTCTTGTTTAAAACAACTCTTGTTACTTCCCATATTTTGCCATGCTACTTTCACTCAATGCCTCACTGTTTTCTCAGTACTTCTCTCTTCTGTTATTATCGATCCCAAGTAATTAAACTTTTTGTTCTGTTTTAGTACCGTGCCATCTTCCACTCGAATATTTACTTCTTTGTGGTTTCAATTCTTTCCTTTCATAGTATATCCTTTTTTTCTGTTTTTCTTCTGAGTTTACTATAGTGACTGAAATCATCCGTAAACATCACTTCCCATAATATATATATATATATATATATAAGAGTATATATATATATATATATCTATATATATGTATATATATATATATATATAAGAGTATATATATATATATATACTCTTATATATACATATATGTATATATATATATATATATATACACATATATATATATGTATATATATGTATATATATATATTATATATATATATCTATATATATGTATGTATGTATATATATGTATATATATATATATATATACACACATATATATATATATGTGTGTGTGTATGTATCTATATATATATGTATATATATATATATATACATATATATATATATATATATCTCCCCCTACGCCTATTGACGCAAAGAGCCTTGTTTAGATTTCTCCAGTCGTCCCTATATCGAGCTTTTATGTCAAAACTTCTCCATTCATCATCATCTACTTCATGCATTGTAGATCTCAGCCATGTAGGTCTGGGTCTCCAACTCTTCTAGTGCCCTGTGGAGCCTAGTTGAAATTTGGTAAACTAATATCTCCTGGGGAGTATGAATAGCATGCCCAATCCATCTCCATCTACCCCTCACGACGACCTTATCTACATATTGGATTTGAGTACTCTCTCTTATAAATTCATTTCTAAAACTGACCTGCCAGTCAACTCCCAATATCAT
>NW_027171207.1:5000-12500 GCF_036898095.1 Palaemon carinicauda
CTGGCCAGACAGTATTATATTGGATCCTTCTCTCTGGTTACGGGTCGGTTTCCCTTTGCATTTACATACACCGAATAGTCTGGCCTATTCTTTACAGATTCTTCTTTGTTCTCATACACCTGACAACACTGAGATTACAAACAATTCTTCTTCACCCAAGGGGTTAACTACTGCACTGTAATTGTTCAGTGGCTCTTGGTTAAAGTAGAAGAGGCTCTTCAGCTATGGTAAGCAAATCTTCTAGGAGAAGGACACTCCAAATCAAACCATTGTTCTCTAGTCTTGGGTAGTGCCATAGCCTCTGTACTATGGTCTTCCACTGTCTTGGGTTAGAGTTCTCTTGCTTGAGGGTACAATCGGGCACACTATTCTACCTCATTTCTCATTTTCTTGTTTTGTTGAAGTTTTTATAGTTTCTATTGGAAATATTTATTCTAATGTTATTGATCTTAAAATATTTTATCTTTCCTCGTTTTCTTTCCTCACTGGGTTATTTTCCCCGTGGAGCCACTGGGCTTATAGCATCCTACTATTATTAGCAAGTAATAATAATAATAATAATAATAATAATAATATCATCCTGTTTTTATAACCAAGGTTGTAGCTTAGCTAGTAATTGTAATGATAATAGTCTTAGGAAGTATTCACCCTAACTTAGGCGGTGTGTCTAGCAGGATTGCTATTACGGATTAGAACTCGGCTGAAGACTTAGAACTCGACTCAAGACTTAAAACTCGGCTCAAGACATAGCAAACTGAAAAAGTGTTAGCAGTTGATCTGGGCCATTATATTCTTATTTCTTTTCGCCGGGCTTTTGTTGAATTGGGGTCTCTTGCAACGACGTAGGTGGCGGATAGGAATTTTAATTCCTTCATCCTGGTTCTATTGTGTTGTCAGTTTCGGGGCTGTTTTTACGAAATTGTGGAATTTATTCAAGGGTAAGAGGAGGATTAAGATTAAATATGAAATGCTCAACAATGCAAATACACTTGGAACATTCGGTGGTGGCCGTTAAATTCCTTCGTGTTTGTTACATTTGTAACCAATCGACCATGAATGTTGAAAATTTTTAAACCTTCCGCTTCCCGTAGTACTATATCGTTCAATGTAATCAACCATGAACTCCATAGAATAAATTAGATGACCCAGGCCCCTACACGGGTGTGGTGGCAGCCCCAGCGCCCGTAGTAGTAGTAGTAGTAGCGCCCAATGGGCTGATAGCGCCGTAGAACGTTTGTGTATATCCAGAACGGGCGGCTTCAGTCAGTTAGTCACTCGGTAGACGTCTTCCGAGCGGGGAAGGGTTATAGTTTGGCATCTCGGGCGGTGGGTTTGTGTGTGACCTCTGGAACCTCTGTTGATCGCATTGCTCTTTCTCTCCCTCTCTTTCTCTCTATCTCTCCCTCCCCCTCTCACTCTCTCTTTCCCTCTCTCACGACATCCCGATACATGGATATTTATTGCCATTCGTGAGTGGTCTTCCACCCTCACACCGACTCCATTGAATCGAGCATATTTGAAACGGTTTTGGCAGCAAGCATTGAATGGGGGTAATTACTGTGAAAGATTTGACTACTTGAAGAAGCGCCCGGGGAGAGCATTTATCCCCATTATCCCTTCTTGCCAGGGAAAAGGGAGTCTCTCATAATACCGTTATAAAAAGTATAATTATCTTTACGGTGATACGATTACTCTTTCGCTGAATAACTCGAAATAAACGGCAAGGTCGGATGGTTGTGTGAGTGGTTAACGACCTGTCAGAACGGAATTCTAACCATCTTAATTAAGGTAAGGAACAGTGTGACTACTTTTTTGTACTTATATGTTTAATTTTATATATATTTCTTTTACTTTTTTTGTACGTTAGCATTTTTTCAAAGCCGAAAATTGCTTATTGTTTGTTTATGAAAAGATGGGACAGATAAACAACTGATAAAATCATCGTTATTATTAATTCAATAAGAAATGTTAGTTATTTTTCAACTACTGCCAAGACTATTATTTTTATTATTTTGAAAGGATGTGGCATTCAAAGTTGCTAGTTCAGATCGCGAAGTCTGTTGGTGTTTATTTTACTTCATAATTTTCTTTGTGTTATCATCATAATCAACATTTTTATCATCATTATTGAATTATATCTCTTATCATCACTATTGAATTTGTATCTCCTTTCATCATCATTTTTTTTGTTATTATTATGGTAGAATTTTATGCTTATCCCATAGACGCCAAGGTTAAAATCATCCCAATAGTATAAGTTTATTATTATTATTATTATTATTATTATTATTATTATTATTATTTTCTAACTTACAACCCTAGTTGAAAAAGCAAGATGCTATAAGCCCAAGGGCCTCAACAGGGAAAATAGCCCAGTGAGGAAAGGAAACAAGGAAAAATAAAATATTTCATTTTAAAAATAGTAACATTAGAAATAAATATTTCCTATATAATATATAAAAACTTTAACAAAACAAGAAGAAGAGAAATTAGATAGAATAGAGTGCCCCGAGTGTACCCTCAAGCAAGAGAACTTGCAACTAATGATATTATTATTATTATTATTATTATTATTATTATTATTATTATTATTATTATCATTATTATTATTATTATTATTACTGAAAGACCAGTAGACATATCACATAGACGCTAAAGTTAAAATCCTCCAAATAACATGAAATAAGTCTACATACCTTACCACATCTAATGTTAATATTCAAACTACTGAAATGGATTTAATAGTGATCCCTTTTTATCAAGGTATTTCCTTGTGATGATGATGATGATGGAGGAGGTTCCTGAACTCCTAACCACGTTCCCAGCAGCTTTGCGATTTTAAATCGTGCGGTCCACCTTTAGGCTAAACCCAGAGAGGATGGTCTCTCTCTCTCTCTCTCTCTCTCTCTCCTCTCTCTCTCTACTACACACACAACCATATATATATATAATGTATATATATATATATATATATAATGTGTGTGCACGTGTGTGTGAGTAGTGCGCGAGTTTAACAATATATATATATATATATATATAAATATATATATATATATATATATATGTATATATATACAGTGTATATATATATATATATATATATAAAGTTTCCTCTTCCAATTATTATTGTTATTGTTATTATTATAATATTATTATTATGATTAAAAATGTGCAAACGATCATAAGAAGCATTCTAAAATGGTCATTGATTTGTGAGATCAACTGACAGAAGATACCTGGAGAGAGAGAGAGAGAGAGAGAGAGAGAGAGAGAGAGAGAGAGACCTCACGGTAACATCTAGCTTTACCAGTTTTCTTATGACGGTGGGGTTTTTTTGGGGGTGGACCTTTTTAGAAAGGATGGAATTTGCTGATAATTCTCTTGCAATGTGTAGTTTCAGATTGAAACTAGAGACCATTATAGTTTTACAATTAACTGCTGGAAAAGTTCAAACTTCTAGCAAAAGTTTTTATGTTGAACAGGCTCACTAAATCTTTTTATAATTTATATATAAAATGTCGAATTTTGCTGACAATTCCCTTGCAATGTTGGAGCAAATGCTTTTTTGTTGACCAGGTGGACATGAGTCTTTTTATAGTTTATTTATGACATATTTGTTTTTGATGTTGTTGATAGTTTATATATGACATGTCTGTTTTGACGTTTGTTACTTATTTTATAATGATTTATTGTTAATTTGTTCTCTTCATTTATTTATTTCCTTTCCTCACTGGGCTATTTTTCCCTGTTGGAGCCCCTGGGCTTATAGCATCTTGCTTTTCCAACTAGGGTTGTAGCTTGGATAGTAATAATAATAATAATAATGTGTAGTCTGAAGTTTAAACTAGAGGTCATTATGGCTTTACAATTAGCTGTGGGATTTATTGAAAAGTTCAAACTTCTAGCAAATGTTTTTATGTTGAACAGGATCACATAAGTCTTTTTATATTTTATATATAAACGGTCTGTTTTAATGTTGTTACTGTTCTTAAGATATTTTATATTGATTGTTCATAACTTCTCGTATAGTTTGTTTATTTCCTTATTTCCTTTCCCCACTAGGCTATTTTTCCCTGCCGGAGTCCCTGGGCTTATAGCATCCTGCCTTTCCAACTAGGGTTGTAGTTTAGCTAGTAATAATAATAATAATAATGATAATAATAATAATAATGATAATAATACCTAAGTGTAGGCTATATGTTAGAGTTTTGCCACCGTATGAGATTTTGTTATTTGTGAAATTTTATTACTTATCAATTTTGCTATTTAGAGTATGTTACTTATCAAGTATGAAATATATATAAGTATTCTATTTCGACCTGACTGTATGAGAGAGAGAGAGAGAGAGAGAGAGAGAGAGAGAGAGAGAGAGGAGCAGTTTTTTAGATGGTTACTGAAATGTTGCCGATAATCCTGCGTGTTCTCCAATATAATTCATGCGTCATCAGGTCAAACCATTTGATAAAAAAAGAAGGTACGAAAAGAAAGCCCTCGGTAATGTCTTCAGTGACTTCGATACCGAAAGTCTTGGCCAAACTTGGGGCGGGCATCTTTTTCATTTAATGTTTTATTCACATTATATATATTATATATATATGTATATGTATATATATATACATAATATATATACATATATATATATATATATATATATATTTATATGTGTGTGTGTGTGTGTGTATACAATGTTTGTGTGTGCATGTATGTTTATGAAAAAGTTGCATTTAGTCAAATCATTGGTAAGGGAAACCAGAATTTAGTTTACTTTGATGAATTTTTTTTTATGTCAAATTAGTTATATATATATATATATATATATATAATTTTTTTTACATTTATTTGTCATATTCGTTATAAACTTTTTCTACATATGTAACTTTAGCTGCGGTTTTAAACAACAATACATCTGGAATAATACGGACTAAATTAACAAGTTTATTGCGCTTTTCCTTGAATTGTAATTTATTGTTATTTTGATTGGGAAAATCGCATTTCATTGAATACCCGTTTTTTTCGTACTTTTCCTTTTTATTTTACTATGTAATGGTAATAATTTGGATACCTTAACGTGGTAAAAGGGTTTGCATATCGCCATGATCAGCAAAACTATACAAGTCAGGAGCACCCATACTAGGTTGATTTGTTGTAAGCGATTAAACAAAAGTCTCCCACCATCACCAATACTCAGTGGCCAGCTTGGTGATTAAAACTGGCTAAACCCCAGACACGAATAAAGACATGTCTGAGACCTTTGTCCTGCAGTGGACCAGAAACGGATGCATTTGTTGTTGTTGTTTTTTCACATTATTACGAACATGGCATCATTTACCCATGCATTATTTATTTCCTATATATTATATGTTTGTTGATTCGCCAACATTGATTATATATCGGTCGCACCAATAACCTGTAACAGTTTTTTTTTTTTTTTTTTTTTTTTTTTGCTATCCAGAATTGGCTCTAGGCAGTTGCAACCGATCAACTGGTCCTGACGGGCAATAATTCGTCTTAAAAAGATCGAGAGGAATCAATCTCTGCCTGTCTGAATTAGAGATCCGATGTAATGATCGTCGTAAATTAGGAAATTTCCTTTGATCTTTAGCCCGTGGGAGAAGCTCCTGTGTGTAAAAAAAATAAAAAAAAAATTAAGAGATGTCACGAAACAGTTTGTTTGCCCCGAAATTTCGTAAGGTATCCATTATTTATTATTATTATTATTATTATTATTATTATTATTATTCCCCTGAAATTTTGCATTATACCCATTATTTTTTTTCATTTATTATTATTATTATTATTATTATTATTACTGTCCTGAAATTTCATGTGGTATCCATTATTTTTTTTTTCATTTATTATTATTATTATTATTATTATTATTATTATTATTATTGCAAATAATTTTTTTCACGATATTCATTATTTTTTATTTTTTATAGTTATTGTTATTGTTATTGTTATTATTATTATTATTATTATTATTATTATTATTATTATTACTGTACGCGACCTGTCAGAAATGACAGCTAAATATTTAGAAAGATATGCACCCTTCCCACTCCCTTCCCCTTTCCTAAAAAGAACACAGTAGTTGTGTTTTCCGATTATACCCCTTTGGTTTCCCCCTGCTTACCAAGGTACGACTACTCAATTCCCCCCACCCCTACTCGAGGGACGGGGAGAGACCGAGTAGTTATACGTTTGGAAATGCCGTTCAGCGTGGTCGGAACTTTTGTATATATATATATATATATATATGTGTGTGTGTGTGTGTGTATGTATGTATATATATAATACACACACACACATATATATATATATATATGTATATATATATATATAGCCAGACACTTGCTCTTCATGATATATTATTATTTTTATTATTAAAAGCTAAGTTACAACCCTAGTTGGAAAAACAAGATGCTATTTAAAGATTTAATTAAACTCTTGACATCATCTCTATAGTAAATGTTCACGCTGAAGGTTAAGAGATTTTATTACTACTTCAAGGATTTTTTACCTCCGCCACCGAAGTTGGAAGAAGGTTATGTTTTACCCCTGTTTGTGTTTGTGTGTGTGTTTGTTAGTGAACACCATCCTGGCCACAATTTTAATCGTAAAGTAATGAAACTTGCAGGATTAACATTAATATAAATCGCTAGAAACGATTAAATTTTGAAAGGTCAAGGTCACGGTCAAGCAAAATATCCAATTCACGCAATCAGCCATAAGTTTGGACATCGTTATCACAGAGACTTCAAACTTGGTTCATATTTGAGTGTATGAAAATCCACGTCAATTGATAGATGTTAAGGTCAAAGGTCAAGGTCCAGGTCGGGAAATAAGCTGCCGTGGTGGAGGTCTGCGCCCTAAATTGAGTGTCCTTCTAGTTGTTCGTGTGTTGATAACATTTTGATAAAATACGTATGTTATGTTTGTTTATTGTTTTTTATATGAAAATTAAGGTGTTAATGGTTTATAGTCGTAGAAAAGTCGAGTAATGCATCATGCAAATTATATCGTAGCCAAAGCTACGTCATCTAAATATCGAATTATTTCGTTTTACGAGACTCATTGCTTGACATGATCGAAAAGGAAATGCAGTTAGCGTAACGGATTCCATTCTGATGTGGGTTGACCCTTGTTGGAAAGCAAAGAAAAGGAGGAAAAAGAAAGAATCATCACAAACTTTGATTTAGCTGAAGGAGATCTGGAAGCAGCGTGGGCGCCTGGAAGCCTCCTTCAATCTTGAGTGACTTGAGATCGACGTTTGTAAACACAACCTTCTGAGCTGACCTCTCTTCTTCTGTCTTTTTTTTTTTATTTATTTATCTTTTTTTTAGATTTCATTTCTTCTTATTAGTCTTTTTTTCAGTTTTCTTTCGATTTTTCTATGATCCTTCTTCTTATAGTGACATTTCTTCCCCTATTATATTCTATAATTTTTTAAAGCTAATTTTATAAAAAAAATTGTAGAACTTCTTAGGGAACAAGACTCGC
>NW_027171207.1:17500-21840 GCF_036898095.1 Palaemon carinicauda
TCATCATCTCCTCCTACACCTATTGACGTAAAGGGCCTCGGTTTGATTTCGCCAGTCGTCTCAGTCTTGAGCTTTTCAATTCTATACTTCTCCACTCATCATCTTCCACTTCACTCTTCATAATTCTCAGCCATGTAGGTCTGGGGCTTCCAACTCTTCTAGTGCCTTGTGGAGCCCATTTGTAAGTTGGGTTGCACTAATCCCTTTTGGGGAGTGAGAAGACCATGCCCAAACCATCTCCATCTACCCCTCACCTTGACCTCATCCACATATGGCACTCGAGTAATCTCTCATATAGTTTCATTTCTAATCCCTTCCTGACATTTAACCCCCAATATTCTTCTGAGGGCTTTATTCTCAAGTCTACAGTACTGAATCTGTTGGAGATTGTTTCATTGTCATACCATAACTCATGTCCCTACAGTAACACAGATCTCACGGAACTGATATATAGCCTAATTTTTATATGTAATATCAGGCGATTTGATTTCCAAATTTGCTTAACCCAGAATTTTATGATTTGCTTTTTTTAATTTTCACTAAACTCCAATTCTATTGACCCTGTATTAAAGATCATAGTTCCTAAATACTTATATATATATATATATATATATATATTATATATATTATATATATATATATATATATCCGGACACTTGCTCTTTATTATATAGAGGAGACATTATAACTCCACAGTATTAATATTAATTTTATTAAAGAAATACCATAAAGCATTGGAGCATCTGAAAGGTGTTCTTCATCGATATGCATATCACAAAATTCAATATTTCTAGGTGAGACTCACACGAGAAGCCATATGGCCAGGCAGGCAGTCATACCATGTCTTTAGTGATATATATGAATACTTTTGAACATCAAGAGGCTACACATGGATGACAAGGGAATGTCCAAACACATGTGCTAGGTGTCGGATGAATTTTATTATTATTATTATTATTATTATTATTATTATTATTAAGCAAAATCTACATAGACTGGTGGTTTATGGGCGTGGCTTCCAGGTTACATTTAGCTTCCCTAGGAATCCATCACTTCCCTCACTCTATGTGCAGTTTCAAGAAGCACGCTCTTCTGCACAAGTCCTGGGGCTACATCGGCTCCTACATTTCAAGATTTCTTTTCAATTACTTGTATAGGGTCCCAATAGTGCTCTTGTGATTAATGGTAACACTTCTACCTGTATATTGCATTGTTATTGAATCCACCAGTGAAAATGGAAGGAGGTTATGTTTTACCCCTGTTTGTGTTTGTGTGTGAACAGCTTCCTGGCCACAATTTTAATCGTAGAGTATGAAACTGGTAGGAATTAACGGTTATGTAAAAAGCTGGAAATGAGTAAAGTTTGGTTTTTATTTTTGTTGTTGTTGTTGTTATTATCATTATTTTTCTTATAACGATAGGATATAACAACCTTCAGTATATAGAATACTGAATTTACGTTGGAAAAGGATAAACCTGGAAAGGAAATAACGAAAATGAAAATGATTCATGAAAGAATTTATCGGGAATGACATTTTCACATGACATCCCCACTTTTCCTTTTTTTCTCTCAAAAATAGTGATCTACAGCTGAGGAGTTCCGTGGGAAAAACTGGCTGTGCATGACGATGATGGAAGGTGATTTTTTTTATTAGTGATGTGTGAAGATATATCGAAATCACATCTAAAGAGAGGATGAGAGGGAGTAGCTCCGTATGATTTAAGCTGTTAAAGCCTCTCTACCATGGTCTTCAATTGTCTTGGGGTAGAGTTCGCTCGCTTGAGGGTACACTCGGACACACTGTTCTATCTTATTTCTCTTCCTCTTGTTTTTATGAAGTTTCAATAGTTTATATATAATAGATTTAGTTTATTGTTGTTACTGTTCTTGAAATATTTTATTTTGATTGTTCATTACGTCTCTTTTAGCTTATTTATTTCCTTACAGTATTTCCTTTCCTCACTGGGCTACTTTCCTTGTTGGAGCCCTTGGGCTTATAGCATCTTGGTTTTTCCAACTAGGGTTGTAGCTTAGCAAGCAATAATAATAATAATAATAATAATAATAATAATAATAATAATAATAATAATGCTCGTGTGATTTTGTTTTTTGAATTTAAAATATGAGGTGTAATTTTTCACAGTTGGTTATTTTACCATCCAGTGAAGTAAAAAGTGATGGATGTCTGAACTCCAGTATAAATCATGTATATGTTCATTATCCATCTGTATTTTCATTGATCTGTCTCTTTTTCCTATATGATCATTCTGATATATAGCAGTTTCTCTAGTTTATATAGGACATGTCTATCTACCTCCGCCGACAAAGTTGGAAGGAGGTTGTTTTACCCCCTGTTTGTTTGTTTGTTTGTTTGTTTGTGAACAGGTTCCTGGCCACAATTTTAATCGTAGAGGAATGAGACTTGCATGGATTAACTGGAATGTAAAAATCTGAAATGATTAAATTTTTGAAGGTCGAGGTCACGGTCAAGCAAAATATCCAATTCCCGTAATCAGCCATAAGTTTGGACATCTTTGTCGTAGAGACTTCAAAGTTAGTTCATATTTGAGAGTATAAAAATCCAAATTAATTAGTACAGGCTAAGGTCAAAGGTCAAGGTCGAGCAGAAAGTCGAGAAATAAGCTGCTGCGTCGGAGGTCTGTGCTCTACTGAGTGCTCCTCTAGTTCAATATTGTTACTGATCTTAAGATTTATTGTATTTTCTACTCATTACTTCTCATATATAGTTTATTTATTTCCACATTTCCTTTCCTCATTGGGCTATTTCCCCTGTTGGAACCCTTGGGCTTGTAGTATCCTACTTTTCCAGCTAGGGTTTTAGCTTAGGTAACAACAACAACAACAACAATAATAATAATAATGATAATAATAATAATAATAATAATAATAGTTATAATAATAATAATGTAGCTCATGGCAATGAATAAGAGTTAATATGATCGTTTATTGCTTCAAAGACATTCTCAAGGGTAATTCTGATTAGCGCAGTGCCTCGATAAATGATGATAAAAAAGGTGTAAACAAGTTGCATGAATAGGACTTGTGAATAGGAATGATTTTGCGCCTTGCACATACTGAAAAGGCTATTGGTGGGGTGTCGTGTATAGTGTTTCATAGAATTTCGGTCGCTACAGCATCGGAGAGTGTGTGCACCCTCTCTCTCTCTCTCTCTCTCTCTCTCTGTTCATATATGTGTATATATACGAGTAATGCATGTAGTTTATTTATTTCCTTATTTTCCCATCTGGACTATTTCTCTTTATATGAGGCCTTGGGTTTATAGCATCCTACTTTTTCAACTCGGATTGTAGCTTGGATAATAATAATAATAATAATAATAATAATATGTCTAATATCATAAGTTTACAGATATACAGAGACGGTTCAAATTAATCAAAAGAAATATACAGTACATAAGTATGTATTTATGAATTGTAATATAATTATATTGCAATATCTCGCATCACTTATGTGTCCTATTACCTCTCGCCTCAACAGACCCGTATTTGTAACCTTACCGAGCACCATTTCAATCTAATTTTTATTAATCTTCAGCAAATTTGGTTATTTATTCTTTAGAAATCATAATACATAGCACTGTAAGTTTCATTGTTCGTTCTTTCCGCTATGGTTCGGGTATTTTATAGTCCTTCGTGAGTGGTGCATTTCCTGTCTATAACAGTCTTCGGTGTTTTATAGAATTTGAGATCAACTGTTGGTTTGTTTGGGTCTCTTCAAGTTCAGAGGTACGGATCCTTTTTCATCCTTCGTATTGGTAACGTCTCTGCCTGGTGTTTCCCAGTCGGGGGTTCGAGTCCCGCTCAGACTCGTTAGTGCCATTATTGTCTGCAACCTTACCATTCTTGTGAGCTAAGGTTGGGGGGTTTGGGGGAGCCTATAGGTCTATCTGCTGAGTCATCAGCAGCCACTGCCTGGCCCTCCCTGGTCCTAGCTTGGGTGGAGAGGAGGCTTGGGCGCTTATCATATAAAATATGGTCAGTCTCTAGGCCCCTAGGGCATTGTCCTGATTGCTAGGGCAATGTCACTGTCCCTTGCCTCTGCCATTCATGAGTGACCTTTAAACCTTTAAAACCTTTAATCCTTATCTCTCAAATACAATAAGCTTTTGTATCCTGATCTGGGTCTTACAGTACTCTGTATCCTTCTCTCTTACCTACAGTAAGTTTTGTATCTTGAATTGTATAGGTCTTACAGTATTCTCAATCATTTTCTCATACATACAGTATATTTCTGTATCTCACAGTATTGTTAATCCTTATATCTTGCATACAACAAGCTTCCGTTTCTTGCTATATGT
>NW_027171208.1:12500-15000 GCF_036898095.1 Palaemon carinicauda
TCTTCTTTAAGAAATCCTGCTCTGGGGGCGCTGGGTTATTCCTCATAATAAGGCTTTTCGTCTTGGGCGTTTGGTAATATATAATGAAGTCTAATTTCTGGGTGTCTTCAGTAGGGGATACATTATTCTTGATGATTTCTTTCATTGCCTTCTCGTCTTGCAGGTAATTCGGATGCATATGTCCTTTGTAAAATAGCTTGATGTTATTGCTACTGTCGATTCTCTCGGCGGGGTTGGATTCGTACCACTTGTCTACTGCTTTCCTGACTTCCTTTTGGACGTGCTTATTGGAGAATCCATTGTTGACAAGTACTTGGGATATTCGGTCCAGTTCCTTGTGTGTGTCGCACCATGTGGAACAGTGCGACAGGGCCCTCCTGACGTAAGCCTTGATGGTAGAACTCTTATATCGGGTGGGGCACTCACTGTCTCCAATCAAGCACATGCCTAGGTTTGTGGGTTTGGTATACACTGTGGTCCGAAATCCATTCTCCGTCGAGGTGACTAGGACATCCAGGAACGGGAGGCGATTATCTTGGCTGTGTTCGAGGGTGAAACGGAGTACACTATGGTCCTCAAACATCCTCCTCAAAGTCTCGATTTCATCACTTGATCTTGCTTTCCCAAAGGTATCGTCTATGTACCTAAAGTACAGAAAGGGGCATTCTACACGGGAGAACACTCTCTCTTCTACAATTCCCATGTAAAAATTCGCGAATAGGACTCCCAGGGGTGAGCCCATCGCTACACCATCCTTCTGTAAGTCGGTATGCCCTCGATGGGTGGTAAAGGGGGCCCTCTTCGTACAGATGGCTAGGAGGGTCCGAAGGGCTGGTTCAGGGATGTTCAGAGATGGTGTAGAGTCGTCCCTATAGACTCTATCAGCGATAAGGTCTATGGTTTCGTCCACAGGCACGTTTGTGAATAAAGACTCTACATCCATCGATGCAATAACTCCATCACACGTAGAGTCCTTAATTTTATCCAGGAATTCAGTGGATGAAGCTACACAGTAACGATTTGGAATGTAGGGCGTCAGGATGGCATTCAGTCGTTTGGCGCTGAAGGATGAGCTCACAGCCCTCCGGACCCGTCTCGTGGAGGAATGGGTCAACACCAGGGAAAGAAGAGCAGAGCAGAATGAAGACAGTACCGATCCAGACACCCCTCCTGAACCTGACAGCGACCCTGACGAAGATGAGGACGCCCCTGATGAGGACTCCCGAGAACCTGTCGATGACAACCCAGAATCCGACCCTACCAGCCAACAGAGAGAGGACGAGGACATCGGGGGTGGCCTGAACTACCCTGACAACATTACCCATGCCCTCCGAATCCTTAAGAAGAGAGACATGCAGAAGAGGACCCGCACCATCCTGAAGAAATTGATCAACCTCAACGGTGGCAAACTTCGCATACCACAGGAACGCCAGGAGTACATCAATATCTTGGGGTATACCCCGACTCCTGCACAGGAACAAATCCTCAAGATGGGCCTCAACTGCCACTACGTGACCAGACCAAGGCCCACTGATAAACGCCTCGAGGTCGAGCTGCTACTTGACTCAATCCTCGCCCTTCAAGATCGTGGCACCCTGCGGACTACTGATGCCCTCCAGCCCTTGCTTCTTGCTGAGGCCCTCACTGAGAGGGGTCGTTACACCAGTGGTATCGTCACCCAGGATATGAAGGCAGCTGCTAAGGAACTTAAGCAGGTTGCTGGTGTTACTGTTCGTAGGGCAGACAAGACTGCTGCCTTTGTGCTTATTGACACAGAGGAATACCACAAGAAACTCGACGACATCTTGGCTGATTCCTCAAAATTTCGGCGCCTCACTAGAAACCCTATCGAAGAAATCAAGAAAGAGGCTAACAAAACCATCGAGGCCGTGAATGCAGCAACCAATGCCATGCACCTACCAGTTATTTCAGGGGATTTCTGGCCGGGCTACCTTTATGGCAATGTGAAAACCCACAAGCAGGGATACCCCCTACGCCCCATTATAGGTCAATGCCCTACTCCGACTTACCAGCTTGCCAAACGACTGAATGCCATCCTGACGCCCTACATTCCAAATCGTTACTGTGTAGCTTCATCCACTGAATTCCTGTATAAAATTAAGGACTCTACGTGTGATGGAGTTATTGCATCGATGGATGTAGAGTCTTTATTCACAAACGTGCCTGTGGACGAAACCATAGACCTTATCGCTGATAGAGTCTATAGGGACGACTCTACACCATCTCTGAACATCCCTGAACGAGCCCTTCGGACCCTCCTAGCCATCTGTACGAAGAGGGCCCCCTTTACCACCCATCGAGGGCATACCTACTTACAGAAGGATGGTGTAGCGATGGGCTCACCCCTGGGAGTCCTATTCGCGAATTTTTACATGGGAATTGTAGAAGAGAGAGTGTTCTCCCGTGTAGAATGCCCCTTTCTGTACTTTAGGTACATAGACGATACCTTTGTGAAAGCAAGATCAAGTGATGAAATCGA
>NW_027171208.1:20000-21811 GCF_036898095.1 Palaemon carinicauda
TGCCCTTCCTCATGCTGCCTCCAACAACCTTCTTGCCACATACATCACTTGCAATCCCAACAAAATTTTCTTTTGCTAACTTCCACTCCTCCTCTAAATTACCAGTTTCTCTTACTCTCACCTCGTCATATGCCATTTTCAACCTTTCCTGATATTTACTTTTTACCCCCGGTTTTATTAGCTCTTCAACCCTCACTAGCTCCCTTTTACATCCACCCACTCGATTCCCCCACTCTTTGGCTACAACCAATTTTCCTTCCACCAAAAAATGATCAGACATACCGTTAGCCATACCCCTAAACACGTGCACGTCTTTCAATCTTCCAAACATTCTTTTTGTTATCAACACATAATCCATTAATAATAATAATAATAATAATAATAATAATGATAATAATAATAATAATAATAATAATAATAATAATAATAATAATATTAATAAGATTATTATTATTAATAATAATAATGATAATAATAATAATAATAATAATAATAATAATAATAATAATAATAATAATAATAATAATAATGATAATAATAATAATAATAATAATAATAATAATAATAATTTTAATAATAATAATAATAATAATAATAATAATAATAATAATGATAATAATAATAATAATAATAATAATAATAATTATAATAATAATTTTAATAATAATAATAATAATAATAATAATAATAAAAATAATAATAATAATAATAATTATAATAATAACATTAATAATAATAATAATAATAATAATAATAATAATAATAATAATAATAATTACAATTTTAATAATAATAATAATAATAATAATAATAATAATAATAATTACAATTTTAATAAAAATAATAATAATAATAATAATAATAATAATAATAATAATAATAATAATAATAATAATAATAATAATAATAATATAATAATAATAATAATATAATAATAATAATAATATAATAATAATAATAATAATAATAATAATAATAATAAAAATAATAATAATAATAATAATAATAATAATAATAATAATAATAATTATAATAATAATAATTTTAATAATAATAATAATAATAATAATGATAATAATAATAATAATAATATTGATAATAATAATAATAATAATAATAATAATAATAATAATAATAATAATAATTTTAATAATAATAATAATAATAATAATAATAATAATAATAATAATAATAATAATAATAATAATAATTACAATTTTAATAATAATAATAATAATAATAATAATAATAATAATAATAATAATAATAATAATAATAATAATAATAATTACAATTTTAATAATAATAATAATAATAATAATAATAATAATAATAATAATAATAATTACAATTTTAATAATAATAATAATAATAATAATAATAATAATAATAATAATAATAATAATAATAATTTTAATAATAATAATAATTTTAATAATAATAATAATAATAATAATAATAATAATAATAATAATAATAATAATAATAATAATTTTAATAATAATAATAATAATAATAATAATAATAATAATAATAATTTTAATAATAATAATAATAATAATAATAATAATAATAATAATAATAATGATAATAATAATAATAATAATAATAATAATAATAATAATAATAATAATAATAATGATAATAATAATAATAATAATAATAATAAAAATAATAATAATAATAATAATAATAATAATAATAATATATAATAATAATAATAATAATAATAATAATAATAATAATAATAATAATAATAATAATAATAATAATAATAATAATAATAATAATAATAATAATAATAATAATAA
>NW_027171209.1:0-5000 GCF_036898095.1 Palaemon carinicauda
TAAATATTACGAGCAGAGGTAAAGGAACCGCCTTTTTCACGAGGACGCGAAGATAATTGTTTTAGGCCTACAGACTTTTTGGCCCAGGTCAATGTCCGGTGGATTAACCCCACCTCCCCCACTAAATAAAAAACAGAAACATCAATGAAATTAGAAACGATACCGCCAACTACTTTATATATATATATATATATATAGATATAGTATATATATATATATATATATATATATATATATATATATATGAATACTGTATGTATCACTACACACGTGATTTTAATCAATATAAATATCAACCACAATGGCATTTAATACCGATTTCTCCCTTTGGGATGTATATCCACTGGAAATTCATTTATGATATATGCTTTTGGCTTTGTTCAAATTCTTGCCCAGCCAGAAGCCTTTATTATAATAAAAATTCCCAGTGGATATACCATTCCCAAAGGTAGAATTTTATATATATATATATATATATATATATTATATATATATATATATATATATATATATATTATATATATATATATATATATATATACTATGCACTTGCAGAAATCACAAATCAGTTTTCACATAGGCCTAAAAACTTCTTCACATTAATCATTCATGTAAGCCTTTTTTTTATGATCAGTACTTACAATACACAATACTATAAACATATGAGCTCTGAAAGGACTAAGGCCCTACCAAATAAATTCATTTTAAATGTACAAAACATACTTCTGTATATACGAAAAAGAACAGACAAATTACTCGTTTTAATGAAATTCTTTGGATAAGATCAGTTCATAAATAGTTATGCTTGGAATAAAACTTCTATAGGAGCATGTAATACCGAAGATCTTAAAGAAAAACCTTTTAAAATTCATTGTATACTTCAGATCAACGTTCGGTTTGAAATAGTTCGAGAATATCTAAACGGAAAGTTCAAAAGTTCAAACTTGCAGCAATTGTTTTTTATGCTGAACAGGTTCACATAAGTCTCTTTTTTTTATAGTTTATATAGGAAATATCTGTTTTGGTGTTGTTACTGTTTTTAAAATATTTTCTTTTAATTGTTCATTACTTATATCGTTCATTTATTTCCTTATCTTCTTTCCTCAATGGGCTATTTTTCCCCGTTGGAGCCCTTGGCTTATAGCATCTTGCTTTTCAAACTAGGGTTGTAGCTTAGCTAGTAATAATAATAATAATAATAATAATAATAATAATAATAATAATAATAATAATAATAACAATAATAATAATAATAATAATTTTCCTCGTTGCAGCCCTTGGGGCTTATAGCATCTTGCTTTTCCAACTAGGGTTGTAGCTTAGCTAGTAATAATAATAATAATAATAATAATAATAATAATAATAATAATAATCATCATCATAATAATAATAATGATAATAATAATAATCATCATCATCATCATAACAACAATAATAATAATATAATAATAATAATAATAATAATAATCAGAATTATGTAGACGAGGGTTGCAAGAAGTTAACACCAAGATTGGGTCTAACATATTTATATAAAACGCAAATCCTTATCCAACCTTTTAAGATGCAACCATATAACAATATCCAAGCATAGTATAATATAAGAAAAGTGAAGTTACGATCAATAAAAAAAAAAAAAAAGTTAATTATCAGACCAGTTAAATATCAGCAATGTCCTCGGATCAACTGTACTTATTTCCTTTCCTATTGTTATATTGGAGTTTCTATAATCTATATATATAAAAGATCTAGTTTAATGTTGTTACAGTTCTTAAACTGTTTACCATTATATTACGTCAAAAGGATGAAGATCTTAGATAGAGTAACAATAAAGGATATTCATTCATCACTGTGCTACCACGCCACACGTCATTATTTCAATTAGAACCTAAGATTACTATTACATATAGATACTATATTCCATTCAGCTAAACTCACTTATCTAACACAAAATGTAATGCTTAATATACCGCCAGCATTGTTCTATATATTTCATAATTGCAGGGTGAAGATGGTACTTAAAATATGACATAATGCAATTCATTATCAAACTCAAATAATAAAAAGCTAAATGAAAAAATTATTTACTTTAATAACAAACAATTAATCAATAATTCATATTTTCATAGGTTGTTGTGGCCTGATTGGCAACGTCTCTGCCTGATGTTTGCCAGATGGGGGCTCGAGTCCCGCTTAAACTCATTAGTGCCATTAGTGTCTGCAACCTTACTATCCTTGAGAGCTAAGGTTGGGGGGTTTAGGGGAGCCCAGAGGTCTATTTGGTGAGTCATCAGCAGCCATTGCCTGGCCCTCCCTAATCCTATCTTGGGTGGAGAGTGGGCTTGGCGGCTGATCATATGATATATGGGCAGTCTCTAGGCCATTGTCCTGCTTGATAGGGCAATGTTACTGGGCCCCTTGCTCCTCCATTCATGAGCGAACTTTAAACCTTTAAACTGCCTTCCATTATAACAAAAAATTACTAATCATTTAAACTCAACGAAGTAGAGAATGAACAATCAAAATAAAATATTTCGAGAACATAGTTCATGCCAAGACTCGGTCATTAGAACGCAAAATGAGCAAAAGGGATATAAAATAAAAAACATAATACTAAGAGAGAGAGAGAGAGAGAGAGAGAGAGAGAGAGAGAGAGAGAGAGAGAGAGAGATGAGAGAAGAGAGATGAGAGAGAGAGAGAGGGTTTCGTGAAATGTTCAAATTAAGACAAATCAAACCCCCCAAAAAATCATCAAAAAATTATATATAAACTCATGGGCTTATAGCATCCAGCTATTCAAACTACTGTTTAAGTAGTAGTAACAATAATAATAATAAGAAGAAGAAGAAGAAGAAGAAGGATTGAGTTATCACGTTTCCTACAACGAAATCGAGAGAGAGAGAGAGAGAGAGAGAGAGAGAGAGATGAGAGAGAGAGAGAGAGAGGAGAGAGATGAGAGAGAGAGAGAGAGAGAGAGAGGTCACATCTCAACGTGTTACAAACTCAAAACGATTTCTTGATAAATATAAACTAAATTACTCACTTATCATATCTAGCCCCCGACTCGCTAATGAAAATTAGAACATTGTAATAAGACGTCTAAAAGATAAAAACAGTTATTGACTGTAGACGAAGCTGAACTTTATTGAGAGAGAGAGAGAGAGAGAGAGAGAGAGAGAGAGAGAGAGAGAGAGAGAGAGAGACCTCTTTGCTGGTGGCTCTCACTACGCTACTATTATTATTATTATTATTATTAATTATCATTATTGTTATTACAAGCAAAGGAATAATCATTTATGTAACTTTCATATACAGTAACTAAAAGTATTTCATCCGCTAATTAAAGACTATTTTCGAGAATCAACAGAGGTGAATGGGTACTCGTGTGTGTGTGTTTGCTCTGCGTTCTATGTCATATCCCCTTATGCAAGCGCATTCAAATGTGTATATCAAGCTGTGTGGTATGGAAGAATGTGTGCGTATGCGTAAGTGTATGCAAGTGTGTAAGTGCTTATGTGTTTATAAAATCCACTTAACAAATACTGTAATAATTGAAGCAGCTACACATCACGAGTCCAGCACGTGGTCAAGGCTTGCACGCGCGCACGTGCAGACAAGCGCCAGATGTTTGGTTGTTTTTGTTGCATTTCGAAGAAAGTAAGGTATTATGTATGACAAAATATGTAACTACGTTCTTCATAACATGGATAAAATTGAAATCCATCTCTCTCTCTCTCTCTCTCTCTCTCTCTCTCTCTCTCTCTCTCCTCTCTCTCTCTCTCTCTCTCTCTCTCTTCCTGGCTGTCTCCTTATCATTAGAAATAGTCCTAGAGGCTTGGCGTTACTCCCTAAGGATTTTAGACATATAGGTAAGGATATTTCAGAATCCTATACTTTTCTTTAACAATAATGTTTCCAGAATATATATATATATGTATATATATATATATATATATATATATATATATATATATATATATATATATATATATATATAAAACACTAATACTCATGATTTTAATCCGTGTAAATATCAACCATAATGACATTTAATACCGAATTCTACCTTAGGAGTTAATTTCCATATGATATATATTACCAAGGTAGAATTCTGTACACACACACACACACACACACATATAATATATATATATATATATATATATATATATATATATATATATATATATATATATATATATATATATATATAAAGCACAGTTCATAACACATTTATCGAGAAGCGAATAATTACGTTTATCCAACAGTGAAAAAAAAGGTTTATCAAACGTTCAAAATCTAACGTATCTGAAATTCCCATGGGATCTTGTCAAGATTAGCGAACCCAACCATCACCGGGTTCGTTATTCTTGACGTGAGGTTAATTGGGTTCGCTATTCTTTAGAGGTGCAAAATTGGGTTCGTTATTCTTTACATGTGGAGAATTGGGTTCTTTAATCTTGACATGGAAATGTTGGGTTCGCTAATCTTGACAAGATCCTTCCCATGTATTAGTAGTGTAGGGAAAAATTAACTTGTATCTCCATACTTACAAAATAATATGATTAATTCAACAGAATTTATTCAGTTTATAAACACATTCATGGTTCAATAAAAGCTTATGGATGATGATAATAATAATAATAATAATATTTCGGGAGTAGACCCCTATTTCAATAACTGTACTTTCATTATAATGTTTACTGATATATAAAAGAAGAATTTTCAATGATAATGTCTCCATTACCTTTCTCATAATATATGTCTCTTCCAGTTACTGGCAGAAGGTTTTAAAGGCAACTTGTGAATGGCAGAGGCAAGGGATAGTGACATTGCCCTATCAAGCAGGACAATGCCCTAGAGACCATTTATAACACATGATCAAAGACCCCTCTCCGCCAAAGCTACGACCAAGGAGGGGCCAGGCAATGGCTGCTGATGACTCAGCTAATAGACCTATAGCCTCCCCAAAAACCCCCCATCCTTAGCTCACAAAGGATGGT
>NW_027171209.1:12500-21799 GCF_036898095.1 Palaemon carinicauda
TGCTAATTCTTTTGAATGTCATGAAAACTAGAGTGAAGAAGAGGTCCCTATACAAATGGAAAATTCATATTCAACCCAAAACCTGCACCTTTAGAAACTTAAGGTGTTAATGGCAATTAAAGACGACTATAATCCAATTTAGCCACAGATTTCAATGCATTAAAGGGGAAATAATATGAACTTTCAATAAGGGAAAGAGATAAGAAACTGCTAAATTTTACTCGTTCGAAATTAAGAAGCAGAGCAACTTGCTCTGTGCATGGCATTTCATACGATATCAAATCACTCCTTTGGCTAACACTCTCACTCCCTGTAACATACAGATTGTGAAATGATCTTTCTAATCAAACGTTAATAAGAAGCACACAGACCTCAGTTCCAGTCCCCTTTCAACAAGCACATGGATTATGAGCACATAGCTTGAAAAATAGCTCTTCTAGAAGGACACTCCAAAATCAAACCATTGTTCTCTCTATTTGTTCCGGGAAGTAATATCAGCATATATATATATATATATAATATATATATATATATATATATATATATATATATATATATATATATATATATATATATATATATATATATATATAATATATATATATCACAAATTTTAAGTAATTTGTATTTTTCCTAACAATACTTACCGAAGAAACACTTTATAGGAGATTACTGGTAACTCCTCTCCGACGACCAGATTTTTACGTAGTTTCCCCCTACTTCCATGTTCTATACTGTCCTGAATAACGGGAAATAACATGACCTGGGGGCATTGCCCGGGCAGGTCGCCCGTCTTTGAGAAGCTCTCCCCAGTATGTTTTATGTAATGAACAAAACCACGAGGTCAGCGGGGCACTGCGGGGACGGTTGGGGGGGGCCCTAAACCTAAAGTGTTTCTTCGGTAAGTATTGTTAGGAAAAATACAAATTACTTAAAATTTGTGATTTGTTCCGACACAGAGACTTACCTTGAAACACTTTATATGAGACTTACACCTTAGGAGGGGGGAGTGCCCTTTAGCCCTGACCCCGATGGACAGTAGGGAAAACTACGTAAAAGACTCATTAAGTGTGATATAACACTTACCCTTCTGCAATACCTTCGTTGTGCTTGATATGGCGAATTTTCGTCTTGTGTAATGAGCGATATTTCTTGATGACGACTGACGGTACGAGAAAGTTAGAAAAGGGGGGAAAATAGAACTCGGCTCCTTGTGTCTAGATACTTTATGTTTCGCGATTGAGCCTGGGGCTTGAGCCGTCAAACCGAATGCAGGGCTGAGATGACCGGCCCGATAGAAAACCCGTCTAGAGACTTTCTCGTACAGTCCTTGAGATAATGTGCGGTGAAGGTCGACTGGTTGGACCAAGTTCCCGCTCGAAGAACCTGCGCTACTGACATGTTCTTTTCGAACGTTAGAGAGGTGCTAATGCCCCGAACATCGTGAGCTCTGGGTTTCCCCGGTGTAGGAAGACCTTGTTTTAAGTAGGCTTGCGTGATCACTTTCCTGAGCCAGAACGAAACCGTATTTTTGGATATGTTTTTCTTTATTTTTCCCCATGAGACGAAGAGATTCTTGATAGACGGGCGGAGGTTTGCCGTTCTCTTAAAGTATTTCCTAATAGTCCTGACCGGGCATAATTTTAGGTCCTCCGGGTTTCCTTTATTCGGGATTGCCGGAATCGAAAAACTCTCAAACCTCTGATCCCACACCGAGGGGTTCTGAATCTTGGCGACGAAGGATGTGACAAACTTAAAGGTTACTTCCTTCCATCCCCTAGTGTGTTCCACCTGGAATGACAGTCCGTGTAGCTCGCCCACCCTCTTAGCCGAGGCTAATGCTAGCAAGAAGACCGCTTTGAGCGTGAGATTCTTGTCAACGATGTCCTTTAAGGGCTCGAATGGTGGTTTCCGTAACATATCTAGGACTCGCGCTAAGTCCCAACTCGGGATTCTAGGGGCGGAAGGGGGGCATGATTGTTCGAACGCTCTGATAAGCATGGAGATATGCCTGGAGGAGCCGAGATCTATGCCCTTGAGAAGAAAGACTTGACCCAGGGCCGCCCGAACTCCCTTGATCGCTGGAACTGACATGTCTAACTTGTCCCTGAGAAAAAACCATGACGTCGACTATCACGGGCACTGACGCTTCCAAGGGCTCTAACTTCTTGTCCCTGCACCACTTCACGAATACCGCCCACCTAGACTGGTAGACGGCTGTGGATGATTTCCTCCGGTATAGCGACATCCTCCTGGCTGTCTTGCCGGAGTACCCTTGCTTCTTCAGGAGCCGCTGGATAATCTCCAGGCGTGAAGACGAAGGGCTTGCGGGTTTCTGTGAAACCTCTGAAAGTGAGGTTGTTTTAATAGGTCTGACCTGCCGGGTAGAGGCCAAGGAGGTAGGACGGTGAGGTTCCTTAGGTCCGCGAACCATTCTCTCTCCGGCCACCAAGGCGCTACCAAAGTCATCCTTAGGTTGGTTGCTGCCCTTACTCTGTTGAGGACCTGCCTTATCAGGGAGAAGGGGGGGAAGGCGTACTCGTCCAGTCCGTCCCACTTGTGCTGAAAGGCGTCTTCCATTGCCGCCTTCGGATCTGGGACGGGAGAACAAAATACGGGGAGTTGCGCGTTCATCCTTGTTGCAAACAGATCCAATACTGGAGATCCCTACATCTGTATAATGTAGCTTGCCACTTGTGGGTGTAGGGACCATTCTGCTGCTACCACTTGTCCCACTCTGCTGAGGCCGTCTGCTAGGACGTTGTTCTTCCCTGGGATGAACCTTGCCGTCAGGATGACGTCCTTCTGTTCCGCCCATTTTAGGATTTGAAGGGCTAGTTCGCACAACTCTTTTGATCTCAGTCCCCCCTCCTTCTTCACGTAAGCAACCACCGTTGCATTGTCTGACATTAGGGCCACCGAACGCCCTCTCATGTCCTCCTTGAAGTGGTTGCAGGCTTCTTGGACCGCTCTCATTTCCAGGATATTTATGTGTAGGGATTTCTCCCCCTCTGACCACGCCCCCTTTGCTGTCTTTTCCCGGAGATGGGCTCCCCACCCGTCCTTCGATGCGTCCGTGAAGAGAAGAACCTCCGGAGGTTGGGAGGACAGTGGCATCCCCCTTAGGGTGTTCGACCGATCCTGCCACCATTCCAAGGCCTTCCTGGACTCCTGAAGGAGAGGGACCACAATGTCCGGGGAACTTTTCTGGTTCCAATGTTCTTTCAGGTTCCATTGAACCCTTAAGTTCTGTCTCCCGTGAGGTACCAGCTTCTCTAGGGACACCAGGTGCCCTACCAACCTTTGCCAATCCTGCGTTCTTCTGGGGAGACCCAGAAGGAAGGGCCGGAGCACTCGATCCAGGTTGTCCAGCCTTTCCGTGGTTGGGAATGCCTTGACCTGTAACGAATCCAGGACCATTCCAAGGTACGTCCTCCTGTTGGATGGGGTTAGCTGTGATTTCTCCAAGTTGACCACGATGCCCAGGGTCTTGCACAATTGAAGAAGATCTCCGCCCTGTTGTTTCAAGCCTTCCTTTGAGGATGAAAGGAGTAACCAGTCGTCCAGGTACCTGATCAGTCGAATGCCCCGTTCGTGGGCCCATATGGGGACCGTCGTAAAGACCCTCGTGAATACCTGGGGGGCTGTTGAAAGACCGAAGCATAGGGCCTTGAATTGTAACACCTGGGTACCCCACTTGACCAGGAGAAACTTCCTGCTCGACGGATGAATGGGCACTTGGAAGTAGGCGTCCTTGAGGTCTATAGAAATCAAAAAGTCGCCCTCTCTCAAGGACGCCATGACCGTTCTTGGAGTGTCCATTTTGAAGGTCACTTTCCTGAGAAACCTGTTGAGGGCTGACAGGTCTATTACAGGTCTCCACCCTCCTGTCTCTTTTTCCACTAGGAACAGGCGGCTGTAGAACCCCGGACCCGGGAATGTCACTGTTTCTAAAGCTCCCTTCTGCAGCAACGTCTTGACTTCTTCGTCCAACGCTGCTCTCTTCGCCAGGTCCTTGGGCACCAACCAGTCTGCCTGCGTTGCTGGAACTAGGGGGGGTGTCTCTTCCATGAAGGGGATCCTGTAGCCCTCCTTTAGTACTGTAACTGTCCACGGATCTGCTCCATGGAGCTTCCATGCTTGCCAAGTGAGTCTGAGGCATCCCCCTACCTAAGGCTTGGGCAGGGGAGGGGGGCCTCCCATCTTATCTCCTACGGGAAGAACGGCCTGTTCTCCCCCTCCTGGAGGAGTAGAAAGAAGACCTATACGTTGGGGGGTTAGAAGATGAACCTCTTCGGGGGGAAACCACAGAGGAAGACCACTGTCCTGACGAGGGTTCCCTCCTTCCTTGAGTTGGTGTGGTACGCGCGGCCATGGGTGCTTCTGTCACTGGCCTCCTGAAGATGGGGCGGCGTGCTGCCTGTGGCTTCAGGGTAGGTAGCTCCCTCTTTTGGCCAACTTCTCCACGACCTCTTCCGCCTTCTTCGTCGGAATAAGCTGCTCCCCCCAGACGGAGCAGGTCTTCAAGGCTTTAGCTTCTCTGTCAGGAATCTTAATGGGAAGGTTCTTGACTAGGGCGTCTCTTCTCCGGAGAATCCAGTTTGCGGAGAGAGCCAAAGACTGAAAGGTCAGGAATTTAAGGGCGCGGCTACCTGACCCCAGCAACTCATTCAGAGCCTCCCGTTTTGCAGGTTCCATGGAGTCTGTAGGAATCTGGGTGCCTACTAGGGTGGTGGCCCACCAATCCAGCCAGGAGGCCACATTAACTAAGTCCTTGGACATCTCCTCCATCATTGCCGACTCGGAAGGGGAGAAGAAGGTAGATGCTGCCGATGCCCTCCCGTCGGAGATGCCCTGGCACAGGATGTCTATGGTTTCCCCGGTCTTGCACGCACCGGTCGGCCTATTTTCTAAAGAGTAGTATTTCGTCTGCGACTTCAAACCCTGTAGGAGCTTTGCTGAGCCCCCTGCAGGAGTCGCTATTGCGGGAAATGCCCTTATCAATGTGAGTCTTTCCAATCCCCACGTTACTGGCCTCGGGAAGAGAGAGAGAGGACTTTTTCTGGGCGGGGACCGCTATGAACTTGTTCAGGCCTGAAGTCCAGGGTTCTTCCTCTTGAGTGGCGGGTTCTATAAGGTTGTTATAACCCCTAATTAAGGCAAGGACTCTCCTGTACGCTGGGACTTCCCGTCCCGAGATCCTGTGGGAGACCGCAAGGGGAGTTCCTCCACACAGACTGATCCCCATTCTCCTGGAGGACCTGGACGACGGGACGGGCTCCTCCGTGAAACAGATCGACGGGGGTGCCAGTCCCTGTCTATCATCTCGATGGGGAGACCCGTCTAGGCTGTCCATCCTAGGCGACGGCTCCCTCCACTGAGCGGATGGAGTGGCTCTAGGAAGGGATTTAGGCCTACAAGACGAGGTCCTCCGCCCACCGGCTGACTCTCTGGCGGGGTTCTTGGCTTGTATGGAGGGGAACGGGGACTTCCCGTCCCGAGATCTTGTGGGAGCCCGCAAGGGGAGTTCCTCCACACAGACTGATCCCCATTCTCCTCGAGAACCGGGACGGCTCCTCCGTGAAACAGATCGACGGGGGTGCCCGTCCCTGTCTATCATCCCGATGGGGAGACCCGTCTAGGCTGCCCATCCTAGAAGACGGCTCCCTCCACTGAGCGGATGGGATGGCTCTAGGAAGGGACTTAGGCCTACAAGACGGGGTCCTCCGCCCATCAGCTGACTCTCTGGCGGGGCTCTTGGCTTGTATGGAGGGGAACGGGGACTTCCCGTCCCGAGATCCTGTGGGAGACCGCAAGGGGAGTTCCTCCACACAGACTGATCTCTCTTCCTCCTGTGACGTCTCCGACGTTCCTCGCTTGAAGGGCCCGAAGGATCGAGCCCCGATGCGGATCCAGGGTGAAGGACTAGCATAGGACCTCCTCCATGTCCAGTGGGGACCTCAACGGCGTCCTTGGTACATCCCACGCCAGCGGATCCCTCCGCAGCTGAAGCGCCTGAGGCCTCTACCCATGAATCTGGTGATAAGAAAAAAGGAACATTATTAGGCCACATGGGGTCCTCCGCCGAGACGCCGTCCCTACGAGAGAGACGTGTCCCTCGGACCCCCACACACTCACCTGTAGGCGCCTGATCTGCCCTGAACAAAGAAGGTTCCCCCCACAACATCTCACCCTTGGGAAGGAGGCACCAACTTCTTACACTTCAAGGACTTACCTCGTCCCCTACTCTGGGTAGGGGAGAAGAATGCACTCAACCTGCCCCCTCTCCTGCCGACGTCGCAGGGGAAGACATGCTAGTTTCCCTAGGAGACCTCTTCGAGTCCGTCTTCATCGCGCCGCATACTGACGGCGAACTGGCTTTGACAAGAAAGCCCAAAACGAATACCCGGCTCTAGGCCCAGGACAACGGCGATCGTACTCCAAAGCACACACAGAGATCGCTAAACCCAAGCATAAAGCAAGGCAAAGCACTAAAACGCCAATAAAAGCACAAAGGAACGATCCTAAAAGAACACAGATAAGGCACTAATCACTCGTGAAGGAATCGAGACCATGTAGTAACTACATAGTAACGCGCACAAAGGGGGTCGCACAGAGAATAAGGAGCGGTGTGTGTGAACACAACGCGACCAGAAAACATACTGGGGAGAGCTTCTCAAAGACGGGCGACCTGCCCGGGCAATGCCCCCAGGTCATGTTATTTCCCGTTATTCAGGACAGTATAGAACATGGAAGTAGGGGGAAACTACGTAAAAATCTGGTCGTCGGAGAGGAGTTACCAGTAATCTCCTATAAAGTGTTTCAAGGTAAGTCTCTGTGTCGGAACAAATATATATATATATATATATATATATATATATATATATATATATATATATATATATATATATATATATATATATATATATATATTAATATTATTTACGTCAGCAATATGAAGACAGGCTGTTGCAAACGTACTGACATTACAACTCTATTGAACTTGGATGTGACTCCGAATCAGAGACAAATTACTATTAGGAAAGATAGTATTATAACGTGGTTTAAAATCCCCAAAGGGATTAATGTAATCCCAATGTCACAGTCATCAATTCATTACTCATAGAAGAACGAATCCGGTGATGGTTGGGTTTGCTAATCTTGACATGAAATGTCCTGGACTATGAAGGAAAAATAGAGATGGTAGATGAGGAGAAAACATGCTGGAAATATAAATGATCACTATTTTGATGGAAGAAAAATATACTGTATGTGGATGCCTGTCTGCGGCTCAACGAAGTACAAAGAGTGGTTCACGGTTCTGTGGTGGTACTTTTGATTACTAGCAATATTTCTGTTTCCATTCATCGCTGTGAATAGTTGATCCATGTCTCACTACTTTTTCTATTATTGGCAGAAGTGTCTCCTGGTCCTTGTGTTCCACTATTTCCATATATAATAATAATAATAATAATAATAATCTTTATTTCAGCAAAAGCCATATACAGAGTTACAATAAGGGTACAAGTGATCTTACACTTTTGACATCGGTATAAAAAAAGATGAGATATGCAATAATATCAGTGATATATTATAAACATCAATTAGCAGGTTGACCACAGAGTTCTAAGGTCTGGGTAACAAAATCACAATAGAATGAACGCTTAACAATGATGATAACATACATATCAGCAAACAAAAGGAGAGGGAGAAAAAAAAATGGAGATGACAATGATAAATATGTTGGAACAGAAATTGCTTGAATAATGAAAGAACACTGGGGAGAAAAAACAAATCTAGTCACTAGGCAGGTGGTGTGAAGGAAATACAGGACATCCAGACAACAAAGATGTAACACATCCCATTGCTGGAGTAACAACCACGCCAAAAACCCAGACTTGATGCGTAGGGGATCGTCCTCGATGGTGTTTAGGTTTATGTGAAAAACACGATTCATTAACTTAAACTTTATCCCAGGCCCACCAAGTTTTGTAGGATTAAGCTCACATGTAAAGAATAGCCAACCCAATTAACCTCATGTCAAGAATAACGAACCCGGTGATGGTTGGGTTCGCTAATCTTGACAAGATCCTGAAAATCTTATGAGGATCAACAAAACTTTAAAAAACCAACTCTTTTAGAGAGAGAGAGAGAGAGAGAGAGAGAGAGAGAGAGAGAGAGAGAGAGAGAGAGAGAGAGAGAGAGAGAGAGAGAGAGAGTTATGGAATAAAACAGGTTTCTTACGCGTTTCTTTGAAATAATAGCTTACTAAAGCATTAATGATGGCTTCATTTTCTGGTTCCACAAATAATAACAGTAACGACAATAATAATAATAATAATAATAATAACAACGACAATAATAATAATAATAATAATAATAATAATAACGACAATAATAATAATAATAATAATAATAATAATAATGATAATGATAATAATAATAATAATAACAACTTCGTGGGATATTCGAAATATTTAAGTAATCTACACATGAAAATATTCCAATCGCCTAAAACCGCCAGTGTAGCTTTTATCGAGAGAGAGAGAGAGAGAGAGAGAGAGAGAGAGAGAGAGAGAGAGAGAGAGAGAGAGAGAGAGAGAGAGAGACCATTAAAATAAGAAGTTCTAATAAGAAAAAAGTAGAGTTATTGACAGTAGACAAGGCTGAACTATGCCCAGTGAAGTGTCTTTATCTTGATCAGCTGAGAGAGAGAGAGAGAGAGAGAGAGAGAGAGAGAGAGAGAGAGAGAGAGGGGGGGGGGCTCTAGACTGGTCGCTCCCATTACACTATGGCGTATATCATGTTGTATTGTATGGGAGAATGTGTGCGTATGCGTGTATGTGTGTATGCCAATGTGTTTATAAAATGCACTTCTTTTATTCCATATGCTGATTATTCACATTATGATACATGCACTAAACATACTCCGTCATAGGTGAGGCTGCTACCGATCACGAGTCCAGTACGTGGTCAAGGCTTTCACGCGCGCACGTGCAGGCACGCGCACACACTTACCACGTGCCAGATGAATAAAAGTTCCAGCAAACGCTTAATACTACCGTTATCCACCTATGAAAGGATGAGGGGGGGGGGGGGAAAGAATTTCCCCTGCACTCACCCCCTCCCCAAAACACCCTTTCGTTGTCTCTATCCTAGGGGGAATTGGATCTACTGTGTCTTCGGACATTCCATGATCTCAACGCCCTTCGAGTACTGCGTCGCAAAGAGAGAGAGAGAGAGAGAGAGAGAGAGAGAGAGAGAGAGAGAGAGAGAGAGAGAGAGAGAGAATGGGGAGG
>NW_027171211.1:15000-17500 GCF_036898095.1 Palaemon carinicauda
GTCAAGGTGATTATAAAGTGGTTGTATCTAGGATGATTAACGAAAACACCATCTCGGTTTTTGTGTCCTTAATGTCAGTTGCTGGTTTTGCTCCAGTATTTAACTGTGATAATGTCCATGAAGCCTTTGATATGTTCTGGGAAAAGCTATGGAAGGTATATAAGTCATCGTTCCCCATCAAACGTAAGAAAATTAAATCTAATAAAATAAACGCACCTTGGATGACGCCTGATCTTAAGAAATGTCTGAAGAAAAAATATAAGTTATTCAATTTTTACCGTAGGGGTTTGATTCGGAAGAGACAATTCATTATGTATAAAAAGGTATTAACTTGGTTAATAAACAAAATGAGAATGAAGTACTATCATGAAAAATTCGAAAAGTGTACAGCGAATACAAAAAAGACATGGTCAAATGTGAACGAAATACTAGGGCGTAATAGGCAGGTTTCTACGCGTAGAATTGTAACTGATACAGGAAGAATGATGGAGGGACTTAGTATGGCAGACTACGTTAACACTTACTTTACAAATGTAATTTACAAATTACCGAATCTCTTCCTCGGGACATAAACTTTAATTACTTGAGTACTCTCGATCGTGTACCGAACTCCTGCTTTCTATTACCAACTGACGAAGTCGAGGTTGTTACGATATTGAGAGAAATGCCCGACAAGGGAAATAGTTTAATGGATATAAAACCAAGCATACTCTTATTGATACCCGATGTTCTTGGGAAAATTATTGCCTATTTGTATAATTCTAGCGTTCTTAATGGTATCTATCCAAATTCATTGAAAACTGGTCGAGTAATTCCAGTCTTTAAGTCTGGTGATATATTGAAAATTTGCAATTACAGACCTATAACAAATCTCCTGAATATTAATAAGATTTTTGAGTTGCTTACCTATAAACGCATGATAAAATTTATTGATCAATTTAATATTCTCTCGGATCTCCAGTATGGGTTTCGGAAGGCGAAGAATACTACGCTGGCTATTTTTAGACTGACAAGCGACCCTATTACAAACTTATCATGAGAAGTCCTATACAGTTGCCTTATTTCTCGATCTGAGTAAGGCTTTTGACAGCATAAATAGGACACTGCTTTGTGAAAAGTTATCAATTTATGGATTTAGAGGGGTTACAAATTTGTTTTTGTCATCGTATTTGTCCGATAGAAAGCAGTATGTAAACATTGGCGACTATAAGTCTAGCATTAGACCAATTGAATTTGGAGTTCCTCAGGGATCTGTTTTGGGACCATTATTATTTAACATTTTCATAAATGATATCGTGAAAGTCGGAAGCGCTAAAAAGATTTTATTTGCGGATGATGCTGTATTTTACGTCACCGATAGTTCGTTTGATTTATGTATTGAAAAGGTAGAAACATTCATCGCCGATCTTTCAGAGTGGCTTCGAAATAATAAATTAGTAGCAAATGTAAATAAAACAAAATTAATGATGGTTACGCCAAGACCTATTAACAATCTCCCTGATATATATTTTAATGAAAGAAAGTTAGAGTGGGTCTCAAGTATAAAATATTTAGGAGTAACTATTGATAATAGGCTAAGTTTTGCTCTTCAAGCAAGTGAAATAGATAGGAAAATAAGTAAAATGCATGGTGTTTTTTACTCCCTATCATCTCTAGTGCCGCAGAGAACGTTACTAACAATTTACCAATCACTAGTCTACCCTATCATAACCCAAAATATCTTAATCTGGGGGGGAATTTCTGAAGCCAACTTGAGCAGTATTAAGGTGATGATGAATAACATCCTTCGGTGCATTCTGAGGGTTCAGCGAGACGAAAATAATATTCCTTTATTGCCTGTAAATGATATGTATAAGACGTTAGCATTGCTTAAATTTAATGACCTATATAAGTACCATGTATTAAAATTTCTGCACCTAGTTCTGTATAAGAATACTGAATTATTCGAAAAACATTACATGCCTTTGTTGCCCCACGCACACATACAGAACAAGAGGTAAAAGAATAAATCTTCCGGCAGTTCGTTTGGAAGTGGAAAAGAGGTTTGTCATTTTTCAGAGTTGTAAGCTCTTAAACGAGCTGCCCGATGATCTTCTGGAACCCCAGACGGACTATTCTCTCAAAGTTAGGTATAAGCGTTTGGCTTTGTCTACCTATTAGTATTTGTTCGGTGATAGAATTAACTTTGTGTGTTTTCAGCCTCATTTTCAAACTTGTTATTTAGTTATATGTAATGAGTCAAGATTCAAGAATCGCTTTAATTTTGGGATTAGTAAATGAAATCCTCAAGTGGTGAATTGTTTTTATATGATTCTGCACGTTAGCCATGTTTGTTTCTCTGCTTTAATGTTTATATTTGTAGTTGGTACTTCAAATAGTAAATAACTTCAAGTATTTATTGCAAAGTCTATTTTGAGATAAGTAGTGTAGTCCTTTTATCAAGTGTTATTTTAATAATGTCAAAATGTTACTTTTAGTTATATATGCCATAGCAGGGAAA
>NW_027171212.1:7500-15000 GCF_036898095.1 Palaemon carinicauda
AAGTGGTGTGGGTTACGTGGCTGCGCTCCTGCGTGAACGGAGTTTTGGAGGGGCTTTTTTTGAGGATGGTTCCGGAGTGTGTTTCTGAGCCTCCAACATTGAAGGGCATGACATTTGCTACTGGATTATATTTACTCCTCGCCATTGCAGAGCTACAGTGTGAAGCTATTTAGCTTTCTTTGGATATCCATTCTCTGCAGCGAGGATCCAGTTCATCTTAACATTTTGTGCACTGCCCTTGGTTCAGTAAAAGCCAAGGGGACCTCTCTGTCCCAAGGTAATAATATTTATACCTGTTAAAGTATCGTGATCACGACCGTTGATAGACAGCTGACGTCATTAGTGGAGCTTGTGAAAGCCTTTGAATCACACCAGCCATCGTCAATTTGATAGGGATATTTAGTTTGTATTTGTTAGGATGTTCTCACTTTTCGTTGGCCTTCTCCTTTCTGGACCCTCTCTCCATTTAGTATGCATGTGTTGATGACCTTTCTGTAATCGTGTAATTGTTTTCTTTTACAGGGAGTTAAGATTGAGTGTGTATAATTTATTATTGTATTATTGTGGTTCAGGTGTTATTTCTGTCTTGTTATTATGTATTAAAATTAAGGAAATTTTTGTGGTATTTTCTTCGTCCCCTTGAGTTGACTTTGCACTCGTATTGAGATTTGGTTACTATTCCACCTTTAGTGGACTTAGTACTGTATGATGGTGAATACTATTTGATAAGTGTAGTGTTTTGAGTGGTGGTCAAAACCAGCCATCACAAGTGGCGACCGTGACAGGATTGTTCGTTCCTGAGTATTCACCTGTTTGTGCAAAGTTAATTCTTGGGGTAATTTTTTTTTCAGGCAGTGTATTTTCACCTCCTCGGTGTTGTTTTATGTAAATTTAGTGTTTTGTGTGAATAAGTGATCATGGCTGTTAACGTATTCGAACTCCTTAGAGGAGAGGGGTGGCAAGAGAGGTTGGCAGAGTTAAATAGGGAAGACTTGGAAATTGTTGCAGAGCATTTTGAATTGGAATATGATGTGTCCATTAGAAAGGGTGTATTGCTATTGCAAATTTATGATTATGTTAAGACTGTAAAGACAAGTGGGGAACAAGAGGTGAAACCTGATAATGTAGTGTCAGTAGAAATTTTGGATAGGCAAATTGCCCTGAGACAAATGGAATTTGAAATGGAAAAGTTTAAGGCAGGGGAAAGAGAAAAGGAGAGGCAGCATGAGATTGCTATGAGAAACCCAGTTTCTTTTTCCCCCGCCCATTCCCCAAATAGGTTAGTAACTCCTGCTATTAATTTATCGCAGGCTCTCAAATTTGTACCTAAATTCGAAGAAAATAATGTAGCAGAGTTTTTTGTATCGTTTGAGAGGATTGCTGCAAGGTTGGAGTGGCCCCAAGAGTATTGGACCACTCTTATACAAAGTAAATTGGTTGGAAGAGCTCAGAGGGTATATGTAACGCTGGAGGAGGATCTATCAGCAGATTATGAGAGTGTGAAGGCTATTGTCTTGAAGGCCTATGAGTTAGTCCCTGAAGCTTATAGGCAACGCTTCCGGAACTTAGAAAAATGTAGGGAACAAACTTATGTTGAATTTGCCAGGGCGAAGGAACAGTATGCTAGCGATTGGTTCAAGTCCAAGGAGGTGGGAGATTTTGAGAAATTGAAGGAGTTAATGTTGGTGGAGGAGTTTAAAAGGTGTGTCCCGGATAAACTGAAGGTCCACCTCGAAGAGTTGAAACTCGAGACTGTTCAGGAGGTAGCCATCGCTAGTGACGAATATTGTTTGTCTCATAAGAGTGAGTTAGGGGGAGTAACGACAAAGGTGAATTCTGGTTGGGTTAAGACGGGTAGGAATAATAATGCTAATCCTAATAATAATGCTAAGGTGTTTAGTAGAAATAATCAGGGAAGTAATAATAATCAGGGTAACGCTAATAATAATTTTTCTCCTAACAGAGGCAATAGGCCAAATATATATAATCCAGAGAAATTGAAAACATTGACGTGCTTCTTTTGCAATAAGAAGGGGCACGTAAAGAGTATGTGTTATGCGTTTAGAAAATCTCAAAATGCTAATGTTAGGCCAGTGATGGGTGTGGAAGAGAGAGAGAGAGAACCTACCCCAACAACATCCGCTGATCAATGACTACCTGGTTGTTTTGACAGATATTTGTCTTTCGGTAGTGTCTCCTTCGCCAATTCTTCCGAGAAAAGACGAGTGCGTATTTTGCGTGATACCGGGGCAGCTCAGTCTTTGATTCTAAGGAAGGCATTACCTTGTAATTTTGTACCCAAAAGTGGGGAATTTGTGTTATTGGCTGGTTTTCCTGATTCTGTAAAGTCATATGCTATTGAAAATTTTAATTTAATCTGCCCTTCCTTTGCAGGGAATTTGAAATTGGCCATAGTCGATAAATTCCCGGTTAAGGAGGTTGATGTTGTGTTAGGGAATGATGTGGCTATGAAGAATAATAATTGTCCGATATTGATAAACCCTAATAGTGAAGTAGCAGCAGTTACTCGTTCTAGTGCTAGAATTGTTGACGCTGCAGAGTCAACAATTGATGTAGATTTAAGTAGTTTAGATCGTAGTGATAGCCTAGCTGTAGATCTTGGAATGTTAACGGACAAGTTAAATTGGACTACTGAAGAGCTAATCAAAGCCCAGAAAAAGGAGTTTCGGGAACTCTCTATCGAGTCAGGTGAGGTGTCTGATATGACTGGTCCCAAATTTAAGATATTTAATAATATTTTATATAGGTTGAGTAGGCCTATTGGGGTGGATAATGTTGATTATGAAATTGTGAAACAGATAATGGTTCCTTTTGGTTACAGGAAGGAGTTAATATCATTGGCGCACGAAAGTGGTCTGGCCGGCCATTTTGGAATTCATAAAACTTCTTGCAAATTGTTAGGGAATTATTATTGGCCGAAGTTGAAGGCAGATGTAAAGAAGTTTGTCAATAGTTGTGATGTGTGCCAGAGGGTCGGTAAACCCAATCAGCGGATTCCAAAATCGCCTCTATGTCCTATTCCAGTAGTTTCCGAACCTTTTAAGGAAGTCATTATTGATGTGGTTGGACCATTACCGAAGACGCGTAGTGGTAATGAATATATTTTGACAATCATGGATAGGATGTCTCGATATCCCGAGGCAATACCACTACGTACAATAAAAAGTGTTAAAATTGTAGATGTACTAATTGACTTTTTTACCAGGTTTGGGATGCCTAAGATTATTCAATCGGATTGTGGTTCTAATTTTGTTAGCAGGTATTTCAAAGATAAAATGGCAGAGTTAAATATAAAACATGTGACCTCTTCTCCATATCATCCGGAAAGCCAGGGAGCTCTGGAGAGATTTCATCAGACCCTGAAATCCATGGTAAAGAAATATTGTTTGATTAATGGTTCTGAATGGGATAAGGAATTACCTTATTTGTTGTTCGCTTTTCGTTCTGTCCCAAGTCAGTCTTTAGGTTTTTCGCCTTTCAGCCTTGTGTTTGGCCATTGTGTTCGAGGTCCTCTTGATGTGGTTCGTGAGTCTTGGGAGGGAGACGTCCCTGAGGTTAATTTATTGGATTATGTGTCTAATCTAGGCGATAAATTAACCAAGGCTTGGAAATTTGCGGGTGAAAACTTATTATGTAGCCAAAAAAGAATGAAGTTTTTCTTTGATAGAAGGTCCAAGGCACGCGACTTTGCGGTAGGCGATAAAGTATTGGTTTTGTTACCCTTCCCAGGGAATCCATTGAAAGCTTCTTTTTCAGGTCCTTGGAAAATTTTGAAAAAAGTAAGTGAAGTTAACTATTTAGTGGAGACACCTCAAAGAAGGAAACCTTTTCAACTGTGTCATGTAAATATGTTGAAAGCTTATATGGAACGGGAAAAAGTCATTCCTGTGGCAACTATTGGGAACACGGTAGATTCTGAGAACAATAACCATTTTTCTTTTTCAGAGGGGGAGGGTATTGATGATAATTGTTTTAATGGGTGTGAATGGCGGTCGGATAATAGAAAGTCTTTGGAAAAATTTTCGGGAGTAATTTCACATTTAGGTAAGGAAGAACAAAGGTCTTTGAAAAATTTAGTATCTAATTATAAAGAATTATTTTCGGATGTACCGGGTAGGACTTCGGTCCTTGAACATGATGTAGAGGTAGGTAGCGCCACTCCTGTGAAACAATCTCCTTACAGGTTGAATCCCTTCAAAAATGAGGTTGTAGCAAAGGAAGTGGATTATATGCTAAAACATGACCTAATTGAACCTAGTCAAAGTCCTTGGTCATCACCTGTTGTATTGGTCAAGAAATCCGACGGTGATTTCAGGTTATGTTTTGATTACCGTAAGTTGAATGAGTTATCTAAATCTGATTGTTATCCATTACCTCGAATTGAGGATTGTATTGATCGAATGGGGAAGGCCAAATACATTAGCAAATTCGATTTGTTGAAAGGTTATTGGCAAGTTCCTCTTTCAAAGCGGGCAAGGGCCCTGTCTGCTTTTGTAACACCACAGGGATTGTTTCAATGTAAAGTTATGCCGTTTGGTATGAAGAACGCGGCTGCTACCTTTCAGAGGTTAATGAATACTTTAGTCCATGGTTTAGAAGGATGTGTTGTGTATATTGATGATATTGTTATTTATAGCGATGATTGGGAAACCCATTTAAAACGTATTAGGGCACTATTTGAGGTGTTGAAAAAGGCAAATTTGGTAATTAATTTAAAGAAAAGCGATTTCGCAAAGGCGAAGGTGGTATATTTGGGTCATGAGGTTGGTAATGGTAAAGTTGCTCCTAAGCAGGCCAATATCGAAAGTATTGAAAATATGGTAGTCCCTAAATGTAGGAGGGATGTCCGAAGATTCCTTGGTTTGAGTGGGTACTACCGAAGGTTTGTTAGGAATTTTTCGGATATAGCCGATCCGTTAACAAATCTCTTGAGAAAGAACGTAGCATTTGTCTGGACGAATGAAACGCAAAGGGCTTTTGATAATTTAAAAAGAGTTTTAGTTAATTTCCCTGTCTTGAGAGCTCCTTATTTTGACCTTCCTTTTTCTCTTGCCACGGATGCAAGTGACGTTGGTGTAGGAGCGGTGTTGTTGCAGAATGACGAGCAGGGAGTTTCTCATCCTGTCGCATTCTTTTCAAAAAAATTGTCCTCCGCCCAACGTAGGTATTCCACTGTGGAGAAAGAGACTCTTGCTTTAGTATTTGCTATTAACCATTTTCAGGTTTATCTCTCCTCCTCAGATACACCTATTAAGGTCTTGACAGACCATAATCCCCTGACCTTCATCAGCAGATACAAAAATAAAAATCAACGATTGATGAGGTGGAGTCTCATGCTGCAAGAGTGGAATTTAGAATTTTCCCACATCCCAGGAAAAGATAATATTGTTGCCGATTTTCTCTCTCGCAGCGTTGAATATTAGTTGATTGACAGAGGGCTATGCAGTTATTAAAGGTAGTATCTGTATCGTTCTAATTATGGTGTGTGTGCTGTTGAAGTGGGCACGTAGTGAGTAGAAGTAAATGTATATTTAAGATTTATTAATCATGGTTTGTTTACAGAAGGCTATAATGTTCTGGGTATATTATATGGGATCTTTAAGGTTAAAAGGTGAGGGTGATCACTGGTACTTTCCAATGATTGATTAATTAGATGGGTCATGGGCTCACGGGTCTGTAGCACAACAGCCGTTTTTTAGGCGCTACAGGCTGGTGTATGAGTGGTACCCTAGACTGAGTTAAGGTTAATCTACTAAGGTTTAGAGGTTTCAGGTACGATAAGGTTTATAATAAGCTAAGAAAAGAGATAGGCACTAATCTGGTATTCTGTATTTTCAGGCTAATAATTACGCTTCATCGATTTTGTTTGTTTGTTTGCGCAGGGGAGTCTTGTGGTGGTCTTCTCTGTGTCGTTCGGTGTGTGTATGTATTGGACACTATGGTGATAAGTGTGATATATAACACTGAAATAGACAGTGGTTTTTGTGATCAACATTTATTGATAGTGAGTGAGGTGTATCCCTGAAAAGGAACAGTGTATTGTGTGTGGAAAAGGTTATAGCTTTTGGACTATATACAGTATACAGAATCCGGTTGTTAGTGCAATGACTCTTAATTAAGTTTATTAACGATATGAGTGATGTGAAATTTTTAGGTTGGGTATCTATTTATCAGATGGTGATGTTTTGGTTTTCTGGTTTTGGAAAGTTTACTTGTGATTAATTTAGGTTTAAGATTTTTTTTTTAGTATCGGTTATATATTGCTATCCTTGTGAGCTGTAAACCTTGGTACTTGCCCCCCTCTTTCCTTTTGTTTGTCATGTTTTTGCAATTTGTTTAATAATTATTTTTGAGTGTTGGTTTAATATTTAATATTTTTGAGTATTGGTTTAATATTTCATAATGTGATAACCTGTATGTTGTAATTTAAATCACTTTAGAAAAAAAAATTGGAATTTTTTTTTTTTGGTTGGGTGAGGAGGTGTAATATTATTGCTTTATTTTTCTAAATTATTTAAGTTTTTATAGATGTATAAGGTTTAATATATTGTAGACTTATTGTTTACTTTTTTTTTGATAGTTTGTCTTTTCACTGGTGGTTATGTTAGTGTTTATAATGGACTAACGGCTGTTTTATATTTTCAAGTGGTGTGGGTTACGTGGCTGCGCTCCTGCGTGAACGGAGTTTTGGAGGGGCTTTTTTTGAGGATGGTTCCGGAGTGTGTTTCTGAGCCTCCAACATTGAAGGGCATGACATTTACTACTGGATTATATTTACTCCTCGCCATTGCAGAGCTACAGTGTGAAGCTATTTAGCTTTCTTTGGATATCCATTCTCTGCAGCGAGGATCCAGTTCATCTTAACATTTTGTGCACTGCCCTTGGTTCAGTAAAAGCCAAGGGGACCTCTCTGTCCCAAGGTAATAATATTTATACCTGTTAAAGTATCGTGATCACGACCGTTGATAGACAGCTGACGTCATTAGTGGAGCTTGTGAAAGCCTTTGAATCACACCAGCCATCGTCAATTTGATAGGGATATTTAGTTTGTATTTGTTAGGATGTTCTCACTTTTCGTTGGCCTTCTCCTTTCTGGACCCTCTCTCCATTTAGTATGCATGTGTTGATGACCTTTCTGTAATCGTGTAATTGTTTTCTTTTACAGGGAGTTAAGATTGAGTGTGTATAATTTATTATTGTATTATTGTGGTTCAGGTGTTATTTCTGTCTTGTTATTATGTATTAAAATTAAGGAAATTTTTGTGGTATTTTCTTCGTCCCCTTGAGTTGACTTTGCACTCGTATTGAGATTTGGTTACTATTCCACCTTTAGTGGACTTAATACTGTATGATGGTGAATACTATTTGATAAGTGTAGTGTTTTGAGTGGTGGTCAAAACCAGCCATCACATAATAATAATAATAACAATAATAATAATAATAATAATAATAATAATAATAATAATAATAATAATAATA
>NW_027171213.1:37500-42500 GCF_036898095.1 Palaemon carinicauda
TGCCGATAATCTTGGTATTAGCGATGATGTCTGCTCGACTAATTTGGGTGTTATGTTGCTGTAGGGCGTGATTCCTTATAGCACCTTGTTGGACGTGACACGAAATCCTCTTCGAAAGCTTCATTGTAGTCATACCGATGTATTTGCCGCGGCATCCTCGGACTAGGCATTGATAAGAGTAGACTACATTCGTCTTCCTCAGAGGGTCGTTATCAAGGGGCACTGGATTATTCCTCATGATCAAACTGCGGGTCTTAGCAGTCTGATAGTAGAAAATAAGTTGCACTTTAGTGGTCTCGACGGTAGGTGACACGTTGTTGGTAATGATTTCTTTGATGGCCTTTTCATCCTGCTGATATTCTGCGTGCATGAAGCCTCTGTAGTAAAGTTTAATATCACTATATCCGTTGGAGGAGGTGTCAGACCTATCTCTGGTGTTATCGGACCCATGGCTGCCGCTGTCGGACGCTTTAACCGCAGAGGACCCATACCACTTGTCAAGAGCTGCCCTCACTTCACGCTGGACTTGCTTGTTGGTATAGCCATTATTGATGAGGACCTGTGTGGCCCTTTCCAGCTCCTTGTGGGTGTCTGTCCATGATGAGCAGTGTGACAAGGCCCTGCGTATAAAGGCCTTGATGGTCGAGACATTGTAGCGGGCAGGGCATTCACTCTCGCCATTCAAACACATGCTGAGATTTGTAAGCTTGGTGTAGATAATGATTTGAAATCCCTCGTTGGTAGAAGAAATCAAGACGTCCAGGAACGGGAGGCTATTTTCCACGCTGTTTTCGATGGTGAAGTGGAGGATGCTGTTGTCCTCGAAGGTCCTCCTTAAGTTCTCAATGGCTTCGGTGGAAGTAGCTTTGACAAAGGTATCATCAATGTAACGAAACTAAGCGAGGGGGCACTCGACTCGGGAGAAGACCCTCTCCTCTACTACTCCCATGTAAAAGTTGGCAAAGAGCACGCCCAAGGACGAGTCCATCGCCATGCCAACCTTCTGTAGGTACATGTGCCCACAGTGAATAGTAAAGGGGGCCCTCTTAGTGCAGATGGCAAGGAGGGTCCGGAGTATTTGTTCTGGGATGTTCAATTCCGGTGTCGTCTCGTCCCTGTAGACTCTATCAGCGATAAGGTCGATGGTTTCATCAACAGGGACACTGGTGAACAGAAACTCGACGTCCATCGATGCTATGACCCCCTCGCCGCGGACGTCCTTTATCCTCTCTAGGAATTTAGCAGAGGAGGCCACACAATGGCGGTCGGGGACATATGGCGTCAGAATCGCGTTCAGCCTCTTGGCCAGCTGGTATGTCGGCATAGGGCATTGACTAATGATTGGTCGAAGTGGGTTGCCTTGTTTGTGAGTCTTTACATTGCCGTAGAGGTAACCAGGTCCAAATTCCCCCGAAACCATGTGCAGGTGTACGGCATTGGTTGCAGCGTTAATGGCCTCGTAAGGCGCTTGAATTTAGTCAGGTCGGCGAGGATGGCGTACAATTTCTCGTAGTACTCTTCGGTGTTGATGAGCACCAAAGCATTTGTCTTGTCGGCCCGTCGGACGGTGACACCAGCAACTTGTTTAAGCTCTTTAGCAGCAGCTTTCATCTCCTTAGAAACGATGCCGCTGCCGTACCTGACTCTATCAGTAAGGGCCTCAGCTAGCAGAAGCGGCCGAAGGGCGTCAGTCATCCGGAGGGCACCATATTCTTGAAGGTTGAGGATGGAAACTTGGAGTAATTCTATCTCCAGACGCTTGTCGGTTGGTCTAGGTCGGGTGATAAAGTGACAGTTGAGGCCCATCTTAAGGATCTGCTCCTGTGCTGGCGTAGGGACTTAGCTGGAGATGTTGATGTATTCCTGGTGGGCCTCTGGGATCCGCAGCTTCCCGCCATTAAGGGTGACCAGCTTCCTCAAGATGGTCCTCATCCTCTTCTTTAAGTCCCTCTCCTTAAGGACTTGTAGAGCATGGACGATGTTCTTGGGGTAGCTCAAGCCACCCCCAAGGATCTCTTCATGGTTGGGGTTATGTAAATCAGGGCGTCGATCATCGGGGGCGTCGTCATCAGGGGCGTCCTCGTCCTCGGGGTCGCTATCAACCTCGAGGGGGACGTCAGTAGCGAGCTGAGCTTCTACTCCATCCCTCAAGCTGTCCCATTCATCGTCAAGGCGGACCCGAAGGGTGTAGAGCTCGTCCTTCTGGGCCTTCTTTAGCTAGAGTTGACGCTGGAGAAGGCTTCTTCGGTATGAATGGGTCCCGGGATCGTTCAAGGCCGACGGGTCTTGTAGGTGGATTTCGGTATATCTTGGTAGGAGACCCTCCTTCAAACAAGTAGAGTTGAATATTATTGCTGCATCGGCAGAATTCAATTTCTAGTGATAATAAACTATACTACAGAGGCTTCATTCACGCAGAATATCAACGGGATGAGAAGGCCATCAAAGAAATCCTCACCAACAACGTGTCACCTACCGACGAGACCAAGAAAGTGAAACATATTTTCTACTATCAGACTGCTAAGACTCGCAGTTTGATTATGAGGAATAATCCAGCACCCCTTGATAACAACCCTCTGAGAAAGACGAATGTAGTCTACTCTTATCAATGCCCAGTCCGAGGATGCCCAGGCAAATACATCGGTATGACTACAATGAAGCTTTCGAAGAGGATTTCGTGTCACGTCCAACAAGGTGCTATAAGGAATCACGCCCTACAGCAACATAACACCCAAATTAGTCGAGCAGACATCGTCGCTAATACCAAGATTATCGGCAGCGCCCCGGATAGCAGGCGCTTACGAATATTGTAAGCCCTATTCATCCAGAAAGAGAAACCAGCATTGAACACGACTCAAGAGATGTTTCTCCTGCCATCATGTCGTCGCATCAACGCTAGGAATCAAGAACAGGACCCCCAGAATGATGACAACCCCGATCCTGACACTTCTACAAATGAAGAAATCGTCCGGCCAAGCGCCGATTTTGGCGGCGAGCAAGGTCCGGAATCCCAATCTGCTGAGCTAGAGAGGAGCTTGCCTGACTTTTTGGCTGTCCCGCCGTGCGTCCTGACCAATCAGAATTCAGGATCCCTTCCCATCCCTCGGCCTGGGAGACCAAGCCGAGCTGGTCGTACCTCAGCCACTCGAGCCTATAACCTCCGCTCGGCCAATCAAAGTTCGAGGCCCCTTTCTACGAACCAGCGCCAGGATATATAAGGCCCCTGATCTAGCCACAGCCCGTGCCAACAACAAGTGTTGGCTTTAATACCCCAAGAAGAAGAAGAAGAAGAAGCCACAGCCTCTACCTACGGGTCGACCAAGGGAAAGGCCCGTGACAACAAGAAGAGTTGGCTGTAATACTCCATGAACGAACGAACGAACGAGCGCCACAGCCTCACTTCTCGCCTGAAGACGGAGCAAGCAGTTCCGAAACGCGTCGCGATCTACTCCTGACTTTTTCCTTTATATTTTCCGAATATTACTTGTACTTGTGTTAAATACATCGAGTCTTAACCTGAACTGTTTTTTACACCTACCTAATGAACTTCGCCGATTTGCTAGCTGAATGAAGCAACCCAGAAAAGAGAATTATCCGTAAAATTGAGAAATTACACAAGAAATTGTATTCTGCCGATGCAACAATAATAATGATAATAATAATAATAATAATAATAATAAAAATAATAATAATAATAATAACAACAACAACAACAACAACAATAATAATAAAATAATAATAATAATGATAATAATAATAATAATAATAATAATAATAATAATAATAATAATAATAGTAATAATGATAATAAAATAATAATAATAATAATAATAATAATAATAATAATAATAATAATAATAATAATAATAATAATAATAATAATAATAATAATAATAATAATTAATAATAATAATAATAATAATAATAATAATAATAATAATAATGAAAATAATAATAATAATAATATTGATAATAATAATTTTGATATTAATAATAATAATAGTAATAAAAATAATAATAATAATAATAATAATAATAATAATAATAATAATAATATAAAAAAAAAATAATAATAATAATAATAATAATAATAATAATAATAATAATAATAATGATAATAATAATAATAATAATAATAATAATAATAATAATAATAATAATAATAATAAATTGTTGGTTTTACAAATCTTTGCCTATGTCTGAGTGGTGACAGCGAGTGCCCTAGTCGGTATAAAACTGCCACCATTAAGGCTTTTATTCGAAGAGCCATTTCTCACTGTTCTTCGTGGAGAGGCACCCACGAGGAACTTGACAGAATTACTAAAATTCTGGTGAATAATGGCTCCACGAATAAGGACATTAATCGGCAAATCAAAAAAGAAAGCGAGAAATGGTACCAGAATGAAGGCCCTGATGATACCAACACGCCAGAAAAAATAAATCTATACTATAAGGGCATTATGAGCGTAAACTACAAAGAAGAAGAAAAGACTATGAAAAATATAATAAAAAACAACGTTTTTGCCACGGCAGAGGAAACTGAAATCAACCTCATAATTTATTACCAATCAGCAAAAACACGAGACTTGATAATGAAAAACAACCCTACCCCGTCAACAAGATGACTTGAAGAAGACGAACGTAGTGTACTGATATAAATGCCCTGTCCAGGAATGTCCTGGCACCTACATCGGGATGACGACGATGCGTCTTTCTAAGAGATTATCTTTCCACGTGCAACAGGGTGCAATAAAAATGCATTGCCTCCAAAAAATAATTTCAAGACAACAAGGGAGCATATAGTGAAAAATGTAACCATCATCAGCCGTGCCCCTGACAGCAGACGTTTCCGGATAATGGAAGCTCTTTTTATTCAACAACAAAGACCTAACCTCAACATCACGCAAGAAGGGACCTTATTGCCAACATGTATAAGGTCCACAACCAACAATAGTCTAGGCAATAACAACTATGACAGGACTGATATAGCCGAAGGTCAA
>NW_027171215.1:0-21731 GCF_036898095.1 Palaemon carinicauda
TCTCTTAACGACCTCGGGATCAGAGCCCCAGGCGAAATCACACAAAGACAAGAGCTTGGCTCCGGCCGGGAATCGAACCCTGGTCGGCAAGCCTGTATAGACAGTGACTAAGCCACTTGGCCACGAAGAAGGATAAAAGTCAATGACAATTCTTCTGTACTTATACCTGTCGAATTCAGGTATTTTGTACTTAGAATTGAAATCAACCCATCCTCACCATCGTAGCTAATTGGTAGTTTGTTACTTGGCATTCAATTAATGATAAATTTTGCACATTTTTACGTGTTTTTCATATTCAAATAAGCCATATATATTTTTGATACATTAATGTCTGGATTCTCTTAACGACCTCGGGATCAGAGCCCCAGGCGAAATCACACAAAGACAAGAGCTTGGCTCCGGCCGGGAATCGAACCCTGGTCGGCAAGCCTGTATAGACAGTGACTAAGCCACTTGGCCACGAAGAAGGATAAAAGTCAATGACAATTCTTCTGTACTTATACCTGTCGAATTCAGGTATTTTGTACTTAGAATTGAAATCAACCCATCCTCACCATCGTAGCTAATTGGTAGTTTGTTACTTGGCATTCAATTAATGATAAATTTTGCACATTTTTACGTGTTTTTCATATTCAAATAAGCCATATATATTTTTGATACATTAATGTCTGGATTCTCTTAACGACCTCGGGATCAGAGCCCCAGGCGAAATCACACAAAGACAAGAGCTTGGCTCCGGCCGGGAATCGAACCCTGGTCGGCAAGCCTGTATAGACAGTGACTAAGCCACTTGGCCACGAAGAAGGATAAAAGTCAATGACAATTCTTCTGTACTTATACCTGTCGAATTCAGGTATTTTGTACTTAGAATTGAAATCAACCCATCCTCACCATCGTAGCTAATTGGTAGTTTGTTACTTGGCATTCAATTAATGATAAATTTTGCACATTTTTACGTGTTTTTCATATTCAAATAAGCCATATATATTTTTGATACATTAATGTCTGGATTCTCTTAACGACCTCGGGATCAGAGCCCCAGGCGAAATCACACAAAGACAAGAGCTTGGCTCCGGCCGGGAATCGAACCCTGGTCGGCAAGCCTGTATAGACAGTGACTAAGCCACTTGGCCACGAAGAAGGATAAAAGTCAATGACAATTCTTCTGTACTTATACCTGTCGTATTCAGGTATTTTGTACTTAGAATTGAAATCAACCCATCCTCACCATCGTAGCTAATTGGTAGTTTGTTACTTGGCATTCAATTAATGATAAATTTTGCACATTTTTACGTGTTTTTCATATTCAAATAAGCCATATATATTTTTGATACATTAATGTCTGGATTCTCTTAACGACCTCGGGATCAGAGCCCCAGGCGAAATCACACAAAGACAAGAGCTTGGCTCGGCCGGGAATCGAACCCTGGTCGGCAAGCCTGTATAGACAGTGACTAAGCCACTTGGCCACGAAGAAGGATAAAAGTCAATGACAATTCTTCTGTACTTATACCTGTCGAATTCAGGTATTTTGTACTTAGAATTGAAATCAACCCATCCTCACCATCGTAGCTAATTGGTAGTTTGTTACTTGGCATTCAATTAATGATAAATTTTGCACATTTTTACGTGTTTTTCATATTCAAATAAGCCATATATATTTTTGATACATTAATGTCTGGATTCTCTTAACGACCTCGGGATCAGAGCCCCAGGCGAAATCACACAAAGACAAGAGCTTGGCTCCGGCCGGGAATCGAACCCTGGTCGGCAAGCCTGTATAGACAGTGACTAAGCCACTTGGCCACGAAGAAGGATAAAAGTCAATGACAATTCTTCTGTACTTATACCTGTCGAATTCAGGTATTTTGTACTTAGAATTGAAATCAACCCATCCTCACCATCGTAGCTAATTGGTAGTTTGTTACTTGGCATTCAATTAATGATAAATTTTGCACATTTTTACGTGTTTTTCATATTCAAATAAGCCATATATATTTTTGATACATTAATGTCTGGATTCTCTTAACGACCTCGGGATCAGAGCCCCAGGCGAAATCACACAAAGACAAGAGCTTGGCTCCGGCCGGGAATCGAACCCTGGTCGGCAAGCCTGTATAGACAGTGACTAAGCCACTTGGCCACGAAAAAGGATAAAAGTCAATGACAATTCTTCTGTACTTATACCTGTCGAATTCAGGTATTTTGTACTTAGAATTGAAATCAACCCATCCTCACCATCGTAGCTAATTGGTAGTTTGTTAATTGGCATTCAATTAATGATAAATTTTGCACATTTTTACGTGTTTTTCATATTCAAATAAGCCATATATATTTTTGATACATTAATGTCTGGATTCTCTTAACGACCTCGGGATCAGAGCCCCAGGCGAAATCACACAAAGACAAGAGCTTGGCTCCGGCCGGGAATCGAACCCTGGTCGGCAAGCCTGTATAGACAGTGACTAAGCCACTTGGCCACGAAGAAGGATAAAAGTCAATGACAATTCTTCTGTACTTATACCTGTCGAATTCAGGTATTTTGTACTTAGAATTGAAATCAACCCATCCTCACCATCGTAGCTAATTGGTAGTTTGTTACTTGGCATTCAATTAATGATAAATTTTGCACATTTTTACGTGTTTTTCATATTCAAATAAGCCATATATATTTTTGATACATTAATGTCTGGATTCTCTTAACGACCTCGGGATCAGAGCCCCAGGCGAAATCACACAAAGACAAGAGCTTGGCTCCGGCCGGGAATCGAACCCTGGTCGGCAAGCCTGTATAGACAGTGACTAAGCCACTTGGCCACGAAGAAGGATAAAAGTCAATGACAATTCTTCTGTACTTATACCTGTCGAATTCAGGTATTTTGTACTTAGAATTGAAATCAACCCATCCTCACCATCGTAGCTAATTGGTAGTTTGTTACTTGGCATTCAATTAATGATAAATTTTGCACATTTTTACGTGTTTTTCATATTCAAATAAGCCATATATATTTTTGATACATTAATGTCTGGATTCTCTTAACGACCTCGGGATCAGAGCCCCAGGCGAAATCACACAAAGACAAGAGCTTGGCTCCGGCCGGGAATCGAACCCTGGTCGGCAAGCCTGTATAGACAGTGACTAAGCCACTTGGCCACGAAGAAGGATAAAAGTCAATGACAATTCTTCTGTACTTATACCTGTCGAATTCAGGTATTTTGTACTTAGAATTGAAATCAACCCATCCTCACCATCGTAGCTAATTGGTAGTTTGTTACTTGGCATTCAATTAATGATAAATTTTGCACATTTTTACGTGTTTTTCATATTCAAATAAGCCATATATATTTTTGATACATTAATGTCTGGATTCTCTTAACGACCTCGGGATCAGAGCCCCAGGCGAAATCACACAAAGACAAGAGCTTGGCTCGGCCGGGAATCGAACCCTGGTCGGCAAGCCTGTATAGACAGTGACTAAGCCACTTGGCCACGAAGAAGGATAAAAGTCAATGACAATTCTTCTGTACTTATACCTGTCGAATTCAGGTATTTTGTACTTAGAATTGAAATCAACCCATCCTCACCATCGTAGCTAATTGGTAGTTTGTTACTTGGCATTCAATTAATGATAAATTTTGCACATTTTTACGTGTTTTTCATATTCAAATAAGCCATATATATTTTTGATACATTAATGTCTGGATTCTCTTAACGACCTCGGGATCAGAGCCCCAGGCGAAATCACACAAAGACAAGAGCTTGGCTCCGGCCGGGAATCGAACCCTGGTCGGCAAGCCTGTATAGACAGTGACTAAGCCACTTGGCCACGAAGAAGGATAAAAGTCAATGACAATTCTTCTGTACTTATACCTGTCGAATTCAGGTATTTTGTACTTAGAATTGAAATCAACCCATCCTCACCATCGTAGCTAATTGGTAGTTTGTTACTTGGCATTCAATTAATGATAAATTTTGCACATTTTTACGTGTTTTTCATATTCAAATAAGCCATATATATTTTTGATACATTAATGTCTGGATTCTCTTAACGACCTCGGGATCAGAGCCCCAGGCGAAATCACACAAAGACAAGAGCTTGGCTCCGGCCGGGAATCGAACCCTGGTCGGCAAGCCTGTATAGACAGTGACTAAGCCACTTGGCCACGAAGAAGGATAAAAGTCAATGACAATTCTTCTGTACTTATACCTGTCGAATTCAGGTATTTTGTACTTAGAATTGAAATCAACCCATCCTCACCATCGTAGCTAATTGGTAGTTTGTTACTTGGCATTCAATTAATGATAAATTTTGCACATTTTTACGTGTTTTTCATATTCAAATAAGCCATATATATTTTTGATACATTAATGTCTGGATTCTCTTAACGACCTCGGGATCAGAGCCCCAGGCGAAATCACACAAAGACAAGAGCTTGGCTCCGGCCGGGAATCGAACCCTGGTCGGCAAGCCTGTATAGACAGTGACTAAGCCACTTGGCCACGAAGAAGGATAAAAGTCAATGACAATTCTTCTGTACTTATACCTGTCGAATTCAGGTATTTTGTACTTAGAATTGAAATCAACCCATCCTCACCATCGTAGCTAATTGGTAGTTTGTTACTTGGCATTCAATTAATGATAAATTTTGCACATTTTTACGTGTTTTTCATATTCAAATAAGCCATATATATTTTTGATACATTAATGTCTGGATTCTCTTAACGACCTCGGGATCAGAGCCCCAGGCGAAATCACACAAAGACAAGAGCTTGGCTCCGGCCGGGAATCGAACCCTGGTCGGCAAGCCTGTATAGACAGTGACTAAGCCACTTGGCCACGAAGAAGGATAAAAGTCAATGACAATTCTTCTGTACTTATACCTGTCGAATTCAGGTATTTTGTACTTAGAATTGAAATCAACCCATCCTCACCATCGTAGCTAATTGGTAGTTTGTTACTTGGCATTCAATTAATGATAAATTTTGCACATTTTTACGTGTTTTTCATATTCAAATAAGCCATATATATTTTTGATACATTAATGTCTGGATTCTCTTAACGACCTCGGGATCAGAGCCCCAGGCGAAATCACACAAAGACAAGAGCTTGGCTCCGGCCGGGAATCGAACCCTGGTCGGCAAGCCTGTATAGACAGTGACTAAGCCACTTGGCCACGAAGAAGGATAAAAGTCAATGACAATTCTTCTGTACTTATACCTGTCGAATTCAGGTATTTTGTACTTAGAATTGAAATCAACCCATCCTCACCATCGTAGCTAATTGGTAGTTTGTTACTTGGCATTCAATTAATGATAAATTTTGCACATTTTTACGTGTTTTTCATATTCAAATAAGCCATATATATTTTTGATACATTAATGTCTGGATTCTCTTAACGACCTCGGGATCAGAGCCCCAGGCGAAATCACACAAAGACAAGAGCTTGGCTCCGGCCGGGAATCGAACCCTGGTCGGCAAGCCTGTATAGACAGTGACTAAGCCACTTGGCCACGAAGAAGGATAAAAGTCAATGACAATTCTTCTGTACTTATACCTGTCGAATTCAGGTATTTTGTACTTAGAATTGAAATCAACCCATCCTCACCATCGTAGCTAATTGGTAGTTTGTTACTTGGCATTCAATTAATGATAAATTTTGCACATTTTTACGTGTTTTTCATATTCAAATAAGCCATATATATTTTTGATACATTAATGTCTGGATTCTCTTAACGACCTCGGGATCAGAGCCCCAGGCGAAATCACACAAAGACAAGAGCTTGGCTCCGGCCGGGAATCGAACCCTGGTCGGCAAGCCTGTATAGACAGTGACTAAGCCACTTGGCCACGAAGAAGGATAAAAGTCAATGACAATTCTTCTGTACTTATACCTGTCGAATTCAGGTATTTTGTACTTAGAATTGAAATCAACCCATCCTCACCATCGTAGCTAATTGGTAGTTTGTTACTTGGCATTCAATTAATGATAAATTTTGCACATTTTTACGTGTTTTTCATATTCAAATAAGCCATATATATTTTTGATACATTAATGTCTGGATTCTCTTAACGACCTCGGGATCAGAGCCCCAGGCGAAATCACACAAAGACAAGAGCTTGGCTCCGGCCGGGAATCGAACCCTGGTCGGCAAGCCTGTATAGACAGTGACTAAGCCACTTGGCCACGAAGAAGGATAAAAGTCAATGACAATTCTTCTGTACTTATACCTGTCGAATTCAGGTATTTTGTACTTAGAATTGAAATCAACCCATCCTCACCATCGTAGCTAATTGGTAGTTTGTTACTTGGCATTCAATTAATGATAAATTTTGCACATTTTTACGTGTTTTTCATATTCAAATAAGCCATATATATTTTTGATACATTAATGTCTGGATTCTCTTAACGACCTCGGGATCAGAGCCCCAGGCGAAATCACACAAAGACAAGAGCTTGGCTCCGGCCGGGAATCGAACCCTGGTCGGCAAGCCTGTATAGACAGTGACTAAGCCACTTGGCCACGAAGAAGGATAAAAGTCAATGACAATTCTTCTGTACTTATACCTGTCGAATTCAGGTATTTTGTACTTAGAATTGAAATCAACCCATCCTCACCATCGTAGCTAATTGGTAGTTTGTTACTTGGCATTCAATTAATGATAAATTTTGCACATTTTTACGTGTTTTTCATATTCAAATAAGCCATATATATTTTTGATACATTAATGTCTGGATTCTCTTAACGACCTCGGGATCAGAGCCCCAGGCGAAATCACACAAAGACAAGAGCTTGGCTCCGGCCGGGAATCGAACCCTGGTCGGCAAGCCTGTATAGACAGTGACTAAGCCACTTGGCCACGAAGAAGGATAAAAGTCAATGACAATTCTTCTGTACTTATACCTGTCGAATTCAGGTATTTTGTACTTAGAATTGAAATCAACCCATCCTCACCATCGTAGCTAATTGGTAGTTTGTTACTTGGCATTCAATTAATGATAAATTTTGCACATTTTTACGTGTTTTTCATATTCAAATAAGCCATATATATTTTTGATACATTAATGTCTGGATTCTCTTAACGACCTCGGGATCAGAGCCCCAGGCGAAATCACACAAAGACAAGAGCTTGGCTCCGGCCGGGAATCGAACCCTGGTCGGCAAGCCTGTATAGACAGTGACTAAGCCACTTGGCCACGAAGAAGGATAAAAGTCAATGACAATTCTTCTGTACTTATACCTGTCGAATTCAGGTATTTTGTACTTAGAATTGAAATCAACCCATCCTCACCATCGTAGCTAATTGGTAGTTTGTTACTTGGCATTCAATTAATGATAAATTTTGCACATTTTTACGTGTTTTTCATATTCAAATAAGCCATATATATTTTTGATACATTAATGTCTGGATTCTCTTAACGACCTCGGGATCAGAGCCCCAGGCGAAATCACACAAAGACAAGAGCTTGGCTCCGGCCGGGAATCGAACCCTGGTCGGCAAGCCTGTATAGACAGTGACTAAGCCACTTGGCCACGAAGAAGGATAAAAGTCAATGACAATTCTTCTGTACTTATACCTGTCGAATTCAGGTATTTTGTACTTAGAATTGAAATCAACCCATCCTCACCATCGTAGCTAATTGGTAGTTTGTTACTTGGCATTCAATTAATGATAAATTTTGCACATTTTTACGTGTTTTTCATATTCAAATAAGCCATATATATTTTTGATACATTAATGTCTGGATTCTCTTAACGACCTCGGGATCAGAGCCCCAGGCGAAATCACACAAAGACAAGAGCTTGGCTCCGGCCGGGAATCGAACCCTGGTCGGCAAGCCTGTATAGACAGTGACTAAGCCACTTGGCCACGAAGAAGGATAAAAGTCAATGACAATTCTTCTGTACTTATACCTGTCGAATTCAGGTATTTTGTACTTAGAATTGAAATCAACCCATCCTCACCATCGTAGCTAATTGGTAGTTTGTTACTTGGCATTCAATTAATGATAAATTTTGCACATTTTTACGTGTTTTTCATATTCAAATAAGCCATATATATTTTTGATACATTAATGTCTGGATTCTCTTAACGACCTCGGGATCAGAGCCCCAGGCGAAATCACACAAAGACAAGAGCTTGGCTCCGGCCGGGAATCGAACCCTGGTCGGCAAGCCTGTATAGACAGTGACTAAGCCACTTGGCCACGAAGAAGGATAAAAGTCAATGACAATTCTTCTGTACTTATACCTGTCGAATTCAGGTATTTTGTACTTAGAATTGAAATCAACCCATCCTCACCATCGTAGCTAATTGGTAGTTTGTTACTTGGCATTCAATTAATGATAAATTTTGCACATTTTTACGTGTTTTTCATATTCAAATAAGCCATATATATTTTTGATACATTAATGTCTGGATTCTCTTAACGACCTCGGGATCAGAGCCCCAGGCGAAATCACACAAAGACAAGAGCTTGGCTCCGGCCGGGAATCGAACCCTGGTCGGCAAGCCTGTATAGACAGTGACTAAGCCACTTGGCCACGAAGAAGGATAAAAGTCAATGACAATTCTTCTGTACTTATACCTGTCGAATTCAGGTATTTTGTACTTAGAATTGAAATCAACCCATCCTCACCATCGTAGCTAATTGGTAGTTTGTTACTTGGCATTCAATTAATGATAAATTTTGCACATTTTTACGTGTTTTTCATATTCAAATAAGCCATATATATTTTTGATACATTAATGTCTGGATTCTCTTAACGACCTCGGGATCAGAGCCCCAGGCGAAATCACACAAAGACAAGAGCTTGGCTCCGGCCGGGAATCGAACCCTGGTCGGCAAGCCTGTATAGACAGTGACTAAGCCACTTGGCCACGAAGAAGGATAAAAGTCAATGACAATTCTTCTGTACTTATACCTGTCGAATTCAGGTATTTTGTACTTAGAATTGAAATCAACCCATCCTCACCATCGTAGCTAATTGGTAGTTTGTTACTTGGCATTCAATTAATGATAAATTTTGCACATTTTTACGTGTTTTTCATATTCAAATAAGCCATATATATTTTTGATACATTAATGTCTGGATTCTCTTAACGACCTCGGGATCAGAGCCCCAGATGAAATCACACAAAGACAAGAGCTTGGCTCCGGCCGGGAATCGAACCCTGGTCGGCAAGCCTGTATAGACAGTGACTAAGCCACTTGGCCACAAAGAAGGATAAAAGTCAATGACAATTCTTCTGTACTTATACCTGTCGAATTCAGGTATTTTGTACTTAGAATTGAAATCAACCCATCCTCACCATCGTAGCTAATTGGTAGTTTGTTACTTGGCATTCGATTAATGATATATTTTGCACATTTTTACGTGTTTTTCATATTCAAATAAGCCATATATATTTTTGATACATTAATGTCTGGATTCTCTTAACGACCTCGGGATCAGAGCCCCAGGCGAAATCACACAAAGACAAGAGCTTGGCTCCGGCCGGGAATCGAACCTTGGTCGGCAAGCTTGTATAGACAGTGACTAAGCCACTTGGCCACGAAGAAGGATAAAAGTCAATGACAATTCTTCTGTACTTATACCTATCGAATTCAGGTATTTTGTACTTAGAATTGAAATCAACCCATCCTCACCATCGTAGCTAATTGGCAGTTTGTTACTGGGCATTCAATTAATGATAAATTTTGCACATTTTTACGTGTTTTTCATATTCAAATAAGCCATATATATTTTTGATACATTAATGTCTGGATTCTCTTAACGACCTCGGGATCAAAGCTCAGGCGAAATCACACAAAGACAAGAGCTTGATTCCGGCCGGGAATCGAACCCTGGTCGGCAAGCCTGTATAGACAGTGACTAAACCACTAGGCCACGAAGAAGGATAAAAGTCAATGACAATTCTTCTGTACTTATACCTGTCGAATTCAGGTATTTTGTACTTAGAATTGAAATCAACCCATCCTCACCATCGTAGCTAATTGGTAGTTTGTTACTTGGCATTCAATTAATGATAAATTTTGCACATTTTTACGTGTTTTTCATATTCAAATAAGCCATATATATTTTTGATACATTAATGTCTGGATTCTCTTAACGACCTCGGGATCAGAGCCCCAGGCGAAATCACACAAAGACAAGAGCTTGGCTCTGGCCGGGAATCGAGCCCTGGTCGGCAAGCCTGTATAGACAGTGACTAAGCCACTTGGCCACGAAGAAGGATAAAAGTCAATGACAATTCTTCTGTACTTATACCTGTCGTATTCAGGTATTTTGTACATAGAATTGAAATCAACCCATCCTCACCATCGTAGCTAATTGGTAGTTTGTTACTTGGCATTCAATTAATGATAAATTTTGCACATTTTTACGTGTTTTTCATATTCAAATAAGCCATATATATTTTTGATACATTAATGTCTGGATTCTCTTAACGACCTCGGGATCAGAGCCCCAGGCGAAATCACACAAAGACAAGAGCTTGGCTACGGCCGGGAATCGAACCCTGGTCGGCAAGCCTGTATAGACAGTGACTAAGCCACTTGGCCACGAAGAAGGATAAAAGTCAATGACAATTCTTCTGTACTTATACCTGTCGAATTCAGGTATTTTGTACTTAGAATTGAAATCAACCCATCCTCACCATCGTAGCTAATTGGTAGTTTGTTACTTGGCATTCAATTAATGATAAATTTTGCACATCTTTACGTGTTTTTCATATTCAAATAAGCCATATATATTTTTGATACATTAATGTCTGGATTCTCTTAACGACCTCGGGATCAGAGCCCCAGGCGAAATCACACAAAGACAAGAGCTTGGCTCCGACCGTGAATCGAACCCTGGTCGGCAAGCCTGTATAGACAGTGACTAAGCCACTTGGCCACGAAGAAGGATAAAAGTCAATGACAATTCTTCTGTACTTATACCTGTCGAATTCAGGTATTTTGTACTTAGAATTGAAATCAACCCATCCTCAATCGTAGCTAATTGGTAGTTTGTTACTTGGCATTCAATTAATGATAAATTTTGCACATTTTTACGTGTTTTTCATATCCAAATAAGCCATATATATTTTTGATACATTAATGTCTGGATTCTCTTAACGACCTCGGGATCAGAGCCCCAGGCGAAATCACACAAAGACAAGAGCTTGGCTCCGGCCGGGAATCGAACCCTGGTCGGCAAGCCTGTATAGACAGTGACTAAGCCACTTGGCCACGAAAAAGGATAAAAGTCAATGACAATTCTTCTGTACTTATACCTGTCGAATTCAGGTATTTTGTACTTAGAATTGAAATCAACCCATCCTCACCATCGTAGCTAATTGGTAGTTTGTTAATTGGCATTCAATTAAAGATAAATTTTGCACATTTTTACGTGTTTTTCATATTCAAATAAGCCATATATATTTTTGATACATTAATGTCTGGATTCTCTTAACGACCTCGGGATCAGAGCCCCAGGCGAAATCACACAAAGACAAGTGCTTGGCTCCGGCCGGGAATCGAACCCTGGTCGGCAAGCCTGTATAGACAGTGACTAAGCCACTTGGCCACGAAGAAGGATAAAAGTCAATGACAATTCTTCTGTACTTATACCTGTCGAATTCAGGTATTTTGTACTTAGAATTGAAATCAACCCATCCTCACCATCGTAGCTAATTGGTAGTTTGTTACTTGGCATTCAATTAATGATAAATTTTGCACATTTTTACGTGTTTTTCATATTCAAATAAGCCATATATATTTTTGATACATTAATGTCTGGATTCTCTTAACGACCTCGGGATCAGAGCCCCAGGCGAAATCACACAAAGACATGAGCTTGGCTCCGGCCGGGAATCGAACCCTGGTCGGCAAGCCTGTATAGACAGTGACTAAGCCACTTGGCCACGAAAAAGGATAAAAGTCAATGACAATTCTTCTGTACTTATACCTGTCGAATTCAGGTATTTTGTACTTAGAATTGAAATCAACCCATCCTCACCATCGTAGCTAATTGGTAGTTTGTTACTTGGCATTCAATTAATGATAAATTTTGCACATTTTTACGTGTTTTTCATATTCAAATAAGCCATATATATTTTTGATACATTAATGTCTGGATTCTCTTAACGACCTCGGGATCAGAGCCCCAGGCGAAATCACACAAAGACAAGAGCTTGGCTCCGGCCGGGAATCGAACCCTGGTCGGCAAGCCTGTATAGACAGTGACTAAGCCACTTGGCCACGAAGAAGGATAAAAGTCAATGACAATTCTTCTGTACTTATACCTGTCGAATTCAGGTATTTTGTACTTAGAATTGAAATCAACCCATCCTCACCATCGTAGCTAATTGGTAGTTTGTTACTTGGCATTCAATTAATGATAAATTTTGCACATTTTTACGTGTTTTTCATATTCAAATAAGCCATATATATTTTTGATACATTAATGTCTGGATTCTCTTAACGACCTCGGGATCAGAGCCCCAGGCGAAATCACACAAAGACAAGAGCTTGGCTCCGGCCGGGAATCGAACCCTGGTCGGCAAGCCTGTATAGACAGTGACTAAGCCACTTGGCCACGAAAAAGGATAAAAGTCAATGACAATTCTTCTGTACTTATACCTGTCGAATTCAGGTATTTTGTACTTAGAATTGAAATCAACCCATCCTCACCATCGTAGCTAATTGGTAGTTTGTTACTTGGCATTCAATTAATGATAAATTTTGCACATTTTTACGTGTTTTTCATATTCAAATAAGCCATATATATTTTTGATACATTAATGTCTGGATTCTCTTAACGACCTCGGGATCAGAGCCCCAGGCGAAATCACACAAAGACAAGAGCTTGGCTCCGGCCGGGAATCGAACCCTGGTCGGCAAGCCTGTATAGACAGTGACTAAGCCACTTGGCCACGAAGAAGGATAAAAGTCAATGACAATTCTTCTGTACTTATACCTGTCGAATTCAGGTATTTTGTACTTAGAATTGAAATCAACCCATCCTCACCATCGTAGCTAATTGGTAGTTTGTTACTTGGCATTCAATTAATGATAAATTTTGCACATTTTTACGTGTTTTTCATATTCAAATAAGCCATATATATTTTTGATACATTAATGTCTGGATTCTCTTAACGACCTCGGGATCAGAGCCAGGCGAAATCACACAAAGACAAGAGCTTGGCTCCGGCCGGGAATCGAACCCTGGTCGGCAAGCCTGTATAGACAGTGACTAAGCCACTTGGCCACGAAGAAGGATAAAAGTCAATGACAATTCTTCTGTACTTATACCTGTCGAATTCAGGTATTTTGTACTTAGAATTGAAATCAACCCATCCTCACCATCGTAGCTAATTGGTAGTTTGTTACTTGGCATTCAATTAATGATAAATTTTGCACATTTTTACGTGTTTTTCATATTCAAATAAGCCATATATATTTTTGATACATTAATGTCTGGATTCTCTTAACGACCTCGGGATCAGAGCCCCAGGCGAAATCACACAAAGACAAGAGCTTGGCTCTGGCCGGGAATCGAGCCCTGGTCGGCAAGCCTGTATAGACAGTGACTAAGCCACTTGGCCACGAAGAAGGATAAAAGTCAATGACAATTCTTCTGTACTTATACCTGTCGTATTCAGGTATTTTGTACATAGAATTGAAATCAACCCATCCTCACCATCGTAGCTAATTGGTAGTTTGTTACTTGGCATTCAATTAATGATAAATTTTGCACATTTTTACGTGTTTTTCATATTCAAATAAGCCATATATATTTTTGATACATTAATGTCTGGATTCTCTTAACGACCTCGGGATCAGAGCCCCAGGCGAAATCACACAAAGACAAGAGCTTGGCTACGGCCGGGAATCGAACCCTGGTCGGCAAGCCTGTATAGACAGTGACTAAGCCACTTGGCCACGAAGAAGGATAAAAGTCAATGACAATTCTTCTGTACTTATACCTGTCGAATTCAGGTATTTTGTACTTAGAATTGAAATCAACCCATCCTCACCATCGTAGCTAATTGGTAGTTTGTTACTTGGCATTCAATTAATGATAAATTTTGCACATCTTTACGTGTTTTTCATATTCAAATAAGCCATATATATTTTTGATACATTAATGTCTGGATTCTCTTAACGACCTCGGGATCAGAGCCCCAGGCGAAATCACACAAAGACAAGAGCTTGGCTCCGACCGTGAATCGAACCCTGGTCGGCAAGCCTGTATAGACAGTGACTAAGCCACTTGGCCACGAAGAAGGATAAAAGTCAATGACAATTCTTCTGTACTTATACCTGTCGAATTCAGGTATTTTGTACTTAGAATTGAAATCAACCCATCCTCAATCGTAGCTAATTGGTAGTTTGTTACTTGGCATTCAATTAATGATAAATTTTGCACATTTTTACGTGTTTTTCATATCCAAATAAGCCATATATATTTTTGATACATTAATGTCTGGATTCTCTTAACGACCTCGGGATCAGAGCCCCAGGCGAAATCACACAAAGACAAGAGCTTGGCTCCGGCCGGGAATCGAACCCTGGTCGGCAAGCCTGTATAGACAGTGACTAAGCCACTTGGCCACGAAAAAGGATAAAAGTCAATGACAATTCTTCTGTACTTATACCTGTCGAATTCAGGTATTTTGTACTTAGAATTGAAATCAACCCATCCTCACCATCGTAGCTAATTGGTAGTTTGTTAATTGGCATTCAATTAAAGATAAATTTTGCACATTTTTACGTGTTTTTCATATTCAAATAAGCCATATATATTTTTGATACATTAATGTCTGGATTCTCTTAACGACCTCGGGATCAGAGCCCCAGGCGAAATCACACAAAGACAAGAGCTTGGCTCCGGCCGGGAATCGAACCCTGGTCGGCAAGCCTGTATAGACAGTGACTAAGCCACTTGGCCACGAAGAAGGATAAAAGTCAATGACAATTCTTCTGTACTTATACCTGTCGTATTCAGGTATTTTGTACTTAGAATTGAAATCAACCCATCCTCACCATCGTAGCTAATTGGTAGTTTGTTACTTGGCATTCAATTAATGATAAATTTTGCACATTTTTACGTGTTTTTCATATTCAAATAAGCCATATATATTTTTGATACATTAATGTCTGGATTCTCTTAACGACCTCGGGATCAGAGCCCCAGGCGAAATCACACAAAGACAAGAGCTTGGCTCTGGCCGGGAATCGAACCCTGGTCGGCAAGCCTGTATAGACAGTGACTAAGCCACTTGGCCACGAAGAAGGATAAAAGTCAATGACAATTCTTCTGTACTTATACCTGTCGAATTCAGGTATTTTGTACTTAGAATTGAAATCAACCCATCCTCACCATCGTAGCTAATTGGTAGTTTGTTACTTGGCATTCAATTAATGATAAATTTTGCACATTTTTACGTGTTTTTCATATTCAAATAAGCCATATATATTTTTGATACATTAATGTCTGGATTCTCTTAACGACCTCGGGATCAGAGCCCCAGGCGAAATCACACAAAGACAAGAGCTTGGCTCCGGCCGGGAATCGAACCCTGGTCGGCAAGCCTGTATAGACAGTGACTAAGCCACTTGGCCACGAAGAAGGATAAAAGTCAATGACAATTCTTCTGTACTTATACCTGTCGAATTCAGGTATTTTGTACTTAGAATTGAAATCAACCCATCCTCACCATCGTAGCTAATTGGTAGTTTGTTACTTGGCATTCAATTAATGATAAATTTTGCACATTTTTACGTGTTTTTCATATTCAAATAAGCCATATATATTTTTGATACATTAATGTCTGGATTCTCTTAACGACCTCGGGATCAGAGCCCCAGGCGAAATCACACAAAGACAAGAGCTTGGCTCCGGCCGGGAATCGAACCCTGGTCGGCAAGCCTGTATAGACAGTGACTAAGCCACTTGGCCACGAAAAAGGATAAAAGTCAATGACAATTCTTCTGTACTTATACCTGTCGAATTCAGGTATTTTGTACTTAGAATTGAAATCAACCCATCCTCACCATCGTAGCTAATTGGTAGTTTGTTACTTGGCATTCAATTAATGATAAATTTTGCACATTTTTACGTGTTTTTCATATTCAAATAAGCCATATATATTTTTGATACATTAATGTCTGGATTCTCTTAACGACCTCGGGATCAGAGCCCCAGGCGAAATCACACAAAGACAAGAGCTTGGCTCCGGCCGGGAATCGAACCCTGGTCGGCAAGCCTGTATAGACAGTGACTAAGCCACTTGGCCACGAAGAAGGATAAAAGTCAATGACAATTCTTCTGTACTTATACCTGTCGAATTCAGGTATTTTGTACTTAGAATTGAAATCAACCCATCCTCACCATCGTAGCTAATTGGTAGTTTGTTACTTGGCATTCAATTAATGATAAATTTTGCACATTTTTACGTGTTTTTCATATTCAAATAAGCCATATATATTTTTGATACATTAATGTCTGGATTCTCTTAACGACCTCGGGATCAGAGCCCCAGGCGAAATCACACAAAGACAAGAGCTTGGCTCCGGCCGGGAATCGAACCCTGGTCGGCAAGCCTGTATAGACAGTGACTAAGCCACTTGGCCACGAAGAAGGATAAAAGTCAATGACAATTCTTCTGTACTTATACCTGTCGAATTCAGGTATTTTGTACTTAGAATTGAAATCAACCCATCCTCACCATCGTAGCTAATTGGTAGTTTGTTACTTGGCATTCAATTAATGATAAATTTTGCACATTTTTACGTGTTTTTCATATTCAAATAAGCCATATATATTTTTGATACATTAATGTCTGGATTCTCTTAACGACCTCGGGATCAGAGCCCCAGGCGAAATCACACAAAGACAAGAGCTTGGCTCCGGCCGGGAATCGAACCCTGGTCGGCAAGCCTGTATAGACAGTGACTAAGCCACTTGGCCACGAAGAAGGATAAAAGTCAATGACAATTCTTCTGTACTTATACCTGTCGAATTCAGGTATTTTGTACTTAGAATTGAAATCAACCCATCCTCACCATCGTAGCTAATTGGTAGTTTGTTACTTGGCATTCAATTAATGATAAATTTTGCACATTTTTACGTGTTTTTCATATTCAAATAAGCCATATATATTTTTGATACATTAATGTCTGGATTCTCTTAACGACCTCGGGATCAGAGCCCCAGGCGAAATCACACAAAGACAAGAGCTTGGCTCCGGCCGGGAATCGAACCCTGGTCGGCAAGCCTGTATAGACAGTGACTAAGCCACTTGGCCACGAAGAAGGATAAAAGTCAATGACAATTCTTCTGTACTTATACCTGTCGAATTCAGGTATTTTGTACTTAGAATTGAAATCAACCCATCCTCACCATCGTAGCTAATTGGTAGTTTGTTACTTGGCATTCAATTAATGATAAATTTTGCACATTTTTACGTGTTTTTCATATTCAAATAAGCCATATATATTTTTGATACATTAATGTCTGGATTCTCTTAACGACCTCGGGATCAGAGCCCCAGGCGAAATCACACAAAGACAAGAGCTTGGCTCCGGCCGGGAATCGAACCCTGGTCGGCAAGCCTGTATAGACAGTGACTAAGCCACTTGGCCACGAAGAAGGATAAAAGTCAATGACAATTCTTCTGTACTTATACCTGTCGAATTCAGGTATTTTGTACTTAGAATTGAAATCAACCCATCCTCACCATCGTAGCTAATTGGTAGTTTGTTACTTGGCATTCAATTAATGATAAATTTTGCACATTTTTACGTGTTTTTCATATTCAAATAAGCCATATATATTTTTGATACATTAATGTCTGGATTCTCTTAACGACCTCGGGATCAGAGCCCCAGGCGAAATCACACAAAGACAAGAGCTTGGCTCCGGCCGGGAATCGAACCCTGGTCGGCAAGCCTGTATAGACAGTGACTAAGCCACTTGGCCACGAAGAAGGATAAAAGTCAATGACAATTCTTCTGTACTTATACCTGTCGAATTCAGGTATTTTGTACTTAGAATTGAAATCAACCCATCCTCAATCGTAGCTAATTGGTAGTTTGTTACTTGGCATTCAATTAATGATAAATTTTGCACATTTTTACGTGTTTTTCATATCCAAATAAGCCATATATATTTTTGATACATTAATGTCTGGATTCTCTTAACGACCTCGGGATCAGAGCCCCAGGCGAAATCACACAAAGACAAGAGCTTGGCTCCGGCCGGGAATCGAACCCTGGTCGGCAAGCCTGTATAGACAGTGACTAAGCCACTTGGCCACGAAAAAGGATAAAAGTCAATGACAATTCTTCTGTACTTATACCTGTCGAATTCAGGTATTTTGTACTTAGAATTGAAATCAACCCATCCTCACCATCGTAGCTAATTGGTAGTTTGTTAATTGGCATTCAATTAAAGATAAATTTTGCACATTTTTACGTGTTTTTCATATTCAAATAAGCCATATATATTTTTGATACATTAATGTCTGGATTCTCTTAACGACCTCGGGATCAGAGCCCCAGGCGAAATCACACAAAGACAAGAGCTTGGCTCCGGCCGGGAATCGAACCCTGGTCGGCAAGCCTGTATAGACAGTGACTAAGCCACTTGGCCACGAAGAAGGATAAAAGTCAATGACAATTCTTCTGTACTTATACCTGTCGTATTCAGGTATTTTGTACTTAGAATTGAAATCAACCCATCCTCACCATCGTAGCTAATTGGTAGTTTGTTACTTGGCATTCAATTAATGATAAATTTTGCACATTTTTACGTGTTTTTCATATTCAAATAAGCCATATATATTTTTGATACATTAATGTCTGGATTCTCTTAACGACCTCGGGATCAGAGCCCCAGGCGAAATCACACAAAGACAAGAGCTTGGCTCCGGCCGGGAATCGAACCCTGGTCGGCAAGCCTGTATAGACAGTGACTAAGCCACTTGGCCACGAAGAAGGATAAAAGTCAATGACAATTCTTCTGTACTTATACCTGTCGAATTCAGGTATTTTGTACTTAGAATTGAAATCAACCCATCCTCACCATCGTAGCTAATTGGTAGTTTGTTACTTGGCATTCAATTAATGATAAATTTTGCACATTTTTACGTGTTTTTCATATTCAAATAAGCCATATATATTTTTGATACATTAATGTCTGGATTCTCTTAACGACCTCGGGATCAGAGCCCCAGGCGAAATCACACAAAGACAAGAGCTTGGCTCCGGCCGGGAATCGAACCCTGGTCGGCAAGCCTGTATAGACAGTGACTAAGCCACTTGGCCACGAAGAAGGATAAAAGTCAATGACAATTCTTCTGTACTTATACCTGTCGAATTCAGGTATTTTGTACTTAGAATTGAAATCAACCCATCCTCACCATCGTAGCTAATTGGTAGTTTGTTACTTGGCATTCAATTAATGATAAATTTTGCACATTTTTACGTGTTTTTCATATTCAAATAAGCCATATATATTTTTGATACATTAATGTCTGGATTCTCTTAACGACCTCGGGATCAGAGCCCCAGGCGAAATCACACAAAGACAAGAGCTTGGCTCCGGCCGGGAATCGAACCCTGGTCGGCAAGCCTGTATAGACAGTGACTAAGCCACTTGGCCACGAAAAAGGATAAAAGTCAATGACAATTCTTCTGTACTTATACCTGTCGAATTCAGGTATTTTGTACTTAGAATTGAAATCAACCCATCCTCACCATCGTAGCTAATTGGTAGTTTGTTACTTGGCATTCAATTAATGATAAATTTTGCACATTTTTACGTGTTTTTCATATTCAAATAAGCCATATATATTTTTGATACATTAATGTCTGGATTCTCTTAACGACCTCGGGATCAGAGCCCCAGGCGAAATCACACAAAGACAAGAGCTTGGCTCCGGCCGGGAATCGAACCCTGGTCGGCAAGCCTGTATAGACAGTGACTAAGCCACTTGGCCACGAAGAAGGATAAAAGTCAATGACAATTCTTCTGTACTTATACCTGTCGAATTCAGGTATTTTGTACTTAGAATTGAAATCAACCCATCCTCACCATCGTAGCTAATTGGTAGTTTGTTACTTGGCATTCAATTAATGATAAATTTTGCACATTTTTACGTGTTTTTCATATTCAAATAAGCCATATATATTTTTGATACATTAATGTCTGGATTCTCTTAACGACCTCGGGATCAGAGCCCCAGGCGAAATCACACAAAGACAAGAGCTTGGCTCCGGCCGGGAATCGAACCCTGGTCGGCAAGCCTGTATAGACAGTGACTAAGCCACTTGGCCACGAAGAAGGATAAAAGTCAATGACAATTCTTCTGTACTTATACCTGTCGAATTCAGGTATTTTGTACTTAGAATTGAAATCAACCCATCCTCACCATCGTAGCTAATTGGTAGTTTGTTACTTGGCATTCAATTAATGATAAATTTTGCACATTTTTACGTGTTTTTCATATTCAAATAAGCCATATATATTTTTGATACATTAATGTCTGGATTCTCTTAACGACCTCGGGATCAGAGCCCCAGGCGAAATCACACAAAGACAAGAGCTTGGCTCCGGCCGGGAATCGAACCCTGGTCGGCAAGCCTGTATAGACAGTGACTAAGCCACTTGGCCACGAAGAAGGATAAAAGTCAATGACAATTCTTCTGTACTTATACCTGTCGAATTCAGGTATTTTGTACTTAGAATTGAAATCAACCCATCCTCACCATCGTAGCTAATTGGTAGTTTGTTACTTGGCATTCAATTAATGATAAATTTTGCACATTTTTACGTGTTTTTCATATTCAAATAAGCCATATATATTTTTGATACATTAATGTCTGGATTCTCTTAACGACCTCGGGATCAGAGCCCCAGGCGAAATCACACAAAGACAAGAGCTTGGCTCCGGCCGGGAATCGAACCCTGGTCGGCAAGCCTGTATAGACAGTGACTAAGCCACTTGGCCACGAAGAAGGATAAAAGTCAATGACAATTCTTCTGTACTTATACCTGTCGAATTCAGGTATTTTGTACTTAGAATTGAAATCAACCCATCCTCACCATCGTAGCTAATTGGTAGTTTGTTACTTGGCATTCAATTAATGATAAATTTTGCACATTTTTACGTGTTTTTCATATTCAAATAAGCCATATATATTTTTGATACATTAATGTCTGGATTCTCTTAACGACCTCGGGATCAGAGCCCCAGGCGAAATCACACAAAGACAAGAGCTTGGCTCCGGCCGGGAATCGAACCCTGGTCGGCAAGCCTGTATAGACAGTGACTAAGCCACTTGGCCACGAAGAAGGATAAAAGTCAATGACAATTCTTCTGTACTTATACCTGTCGAATTCAGGTATTTTGTACTTAGAATTGAAATCAACCCATCCTCACCATCGTAGCTAATTGGTAGTTTGTTACTTGGCATTCAATTAATGATAAATTTTGCACATTTTTACGTGTTTTTCATATTCAAATAAGCCATATATATTTTTGATACATTAATGTCTGGATTCTCTTAACGACCTCGGGATCAGAGCCCCAGGCGAAATCACACAAAGACAAGAGCTTGGCTCCGGCCGGGAATCGAACCCTGGTCGGCAAGCCTGTATAGACAGTGACTAAGCCACTTGGCCACGAAGAAGGATAAAAGTCAATGACAATTCTTCTGTACTTATACCTGTCGAA
>NW_027171217.1:5000-10000 GCF_036898095.1 Palaemon carinicauda
CTCACCCTACATTAAACGGTAAGGCCTTTGAAAAAATTACCACTTTCAACGAGTTCAAGGAGGAATGCAGACTATTGTGGCGATCGGCCAAGGAGACCGATCGGTTGTTGAACTTGTATAGGTTTAACTCGGCTAAATTTGAAGGTGATTCCATGCCTAGTCTGTATACCCAGGTTCTGAATCATTTAGGAGTAGTTAAGGAAGACATTTTGTCATTACCCACAATCACGGTAGGAAACAGAATGCAGTTTAGTGAGGATAATAACCAACTGGTGGATTTAGATGAAATTTTGACTTATATGGCCTACGGTACATTGTATGCAGCCTTTGGTGAAAGGGAAAGGAAGGCTTTCAAGGACCTAAAGTTAGATCCTGCCCAGAAGCTCACAAAAACGTTGAGCCAAATCCAGGAAATCATCCAGAAAAACGAGACCCAAATTGAAGAGGTCACTTTTTCGGCAAATACCAAGCAAAGAAGGTATCAGAATTACAGGGAAGATAAAAATAACGAGACCGGTAGGAATAAATATTACCATAAAAATTATCAAAATAACCAGCCCCCTTACAAGTCAAATGAACAAAACAGAGGAAATTATAATGAAACATATAAATCTAGAGGGAATTATCATCATAAGGGAGCTAGACCAAAGAATAGGTATTGCCAGTATTGTCAAAGAGGAGGTCACACAGACCAAGAATGTTGGTACCAAGGTAAGAAACATAATAAACCCTCCGAAAATACTCCTCAGGTACAGGCAAGGGATAACTCAAACCCTACTAATTACTCCGAAGAAAAACAAGGTAACAGAAAGTGACTAGAAGAGCAGGATAGGAGTCCAGGAAATAGGGAAACCAAAGAATGGAAGGATGTTGCAGGTAGCGGAGGTACATCCACGTTGCCAGCAACATATTTATCCTTCCGACAGCAATCATTACCCAAGACAAATATCAAGATAGAAGGTAAAGAATGTCTTAGTTTGTTAGATTCAGGAAGTACTGTAAATCTCATAGGGCTCCATACCTTAACTGATTATTTGAATATACCTATTTCTGCAATTAGGAGTGAGGATACATTAATTCAGGGGATAACTGGCAATCAGCTTAACAATGTAGGAGCCATAGATTTAAACATTGAATTGCTAGAGAAGAAGTGTCAAGTGCCATTTTTGGTTTTGCAAGAAGTAGCATTTCCCGCTCGAGCTTTGATTTCTTTTGCAACAATGCAAGATTTTGGCATAGTTTTTGATTGTCAAGACAGAAGATTAGTTCTAAAGGGAAATAATCAGGAAGTCTGTTTCCAACTTGTTGATGACAAGTCCACTACAAATTTGGCCAATTTGCAGGGGACCGCTTCGATAGTTGAAACACACTCCGGTTCAGAAAGAGAAAGGGAAATCAAAGTAAAATCAGAAGAAAGGGAGAAAGAAGAGAATTTAGCAATTGCACCCAGAAAGGGGGAAATTACTTCTTGTAAAGGCAGCACACATACTAAGGAGAAAAATGTCGACAGAGAATCTGAGAGAATAGATAAAAGGGAATTCCAAGAAGTTTTGCTGCTAGGCACATTGAATTCACAAGAATTAAGACACTTAAGAGAAACAGAATCTCAAAAGGGAGGAGATGAAGATTCATGTTTTTGTACTCAAGTACAAACTGGGGAAATAAGTCTGATCAGCACAGCAGATGCAAACAAAATAAGATTTAGGCTAGCTAGAGATGTAGTACTACTGCCCAATACTCTTACTAGAGTATATTTGATAACCCGCCTACACACTAATAATGATGTAATCTTGACCCCAGAAGGATTACCAGAATATGTCAGAATGGATAACTCATTAGTTCAGATGGAGGGATTAGCCTGTACTACTTATGTCATGAATTATTCTGATAAAAGACTCCATTTGTTAGCGGGTACAGAATTTTGTACAGGAATAGAAGTTACACACAAAATGATTCCGTTAGAGGAGGAAGCATTCTTTACCATAGGAAACATTGATGCAGGAATAGATAGGGAGATAGATAACACCGATTTTCCTGAGTACCGTAAAAGGTTAATAGAAACCTTAAATAAATATAGGCCGGGCATAGCAATTACAGGTGATAGGTTAGGTAGGACTGAGGTGTTAAGACATAAGATAATCCTAGATGATGGAGCTAAACCCTTTTTCATACCTAATTATAAATTACCTATCAGCCAACGTCCAATAGTAGATAAAATGATAGAAGAAATGAAAGAAGAAGGAGTGGTCATACCCTCTAAATCACCTTATGATTCTCCCATGTTGTTGATTCCAAAGAAAGATGGAAGTTACAGATTAGTGATTGATTATCGCAAGTTGAATGCGAACACAGTTCCTGATAGGATGCCCATGCCTGTAATAAACGATGTTTTGGCTCAGTTAGGAGGAGCAAAGATCTTCTCATCCTTAGATCTACTAAGTGGATATTGGCAAGTACCTTTAGACGAAGAATCAAAGCCATTAACTGCCTTCAGCACACATAAAGAACACTTAGAATTTCAGGTAATGCCATTTGGGTTAACATCAGCTCCATTGACTTTTGTAAGGTTAATGTTACAGATCTTAGGAGACATAGAGAATGTGTCAGTCTATTTAGATGATGTCATTATATTTAGCAAAGATATAGAGAGCCATTTCGGAACCATAGAAATCGTTTTAGAACGACTAAGACTGGCAGGATTAAAGATAAAGGTTAAGAAATGTCAATTCTTGAGGAAATCATTAGAATATTTAGGACATGTGATCAGTGCTGATGGATTGCGCATGCAGGAAGGAAAAATAAAGGCGATTGTGGAATATCCTGCTCCACAAAATTTGAAAGGTGTAAGAAGATTTTTAGGGATGATAGGATACTATAGACCATTTGTCAAAAATTTTGCTACTATAGCTAAACCATTGACAGAATTAACTAAGAAGGATGTAGAGTTTGAATGGAAAGCAGAGCAAGAGGAGGCTTTTCAAAAGTTGAAGGAGAAATTAGTCCAAGATCCTATCTTAGTGTATCCAGACTTTAGCAAGCAATTTTACTTAGCATGTGATGCTTCGAATACAGGAATAGGAGCGGTTTTGTTACAGAAGGCAAAAACCCGAATGAGGGTAGTATATTATGCAAGTAGAGTCCTGAATGCGGCCGAACGAAATTACAATACCACAGAAAAGGAATGTTTAGCCATTTATTGGGCACTGAGAAAGTTTCGGCACATTTTGTTAGGACACAAAGTAAATGTACTTACTGACCATAAACCCATCTGTGACCTATTTAAGAAAAGAGCTTTCACTAATAACTTAAAGTTTAATCGATGGTTTATTAGTGTGCTAGAGTTTGCTCCAGAATTTAGATACATTCCAGGTAAGTTTAATACTTTAGCAGATGGATTATCTAGAGCACAAGAGGATACTGAAAGAATTATCACAACTAACACTTTTTGTTTCAGCTGTCAGGTCGTAGACTTAGATTTGGAGAGAGTTAAAATCGAACAAGAGAAACAAGAAGGTATCAGGAAAATAATAGGAGATTTGCTACAAGATGAAACCTCTAGGTCAGATTTTGAATTAATAAATGGGATATTATATAAGAAGGCTAAGGATAGGAGTGCTTGCTCTAGACTATATGTGCCTGACACCCTGACTAAAGAAGTATTAACTCTAACACATACCCACAAGTTGGCAGGACATCCAGGAATCAAAAAGACTCTGAGAACAATAAATAGAAATTATTTTTGGCCTAAGTGCAGCGAAGAAGCAAAGCAATTTGTAAATGAATGTCAAACTTGTAATAGGCATAAAGGTCATGTAAATGTCAGAGCTCCTTTAGAAAAATATCCTAGTAATTTAAACCCTTTTGAGGTAGTTCAGATGGATCATATAGGACCCTTTCCAAAAACTTTGAGAGGAAATAAATATATACTGGTATTCATTGATTATTTGACTCGGTATTTAGAAATTGTCCCAGTCAGAGATAGAACTGCAGTTTCTGTTGCAGAAGCTTTAAAGACCAGAATACTCACAAGACATTCGTGTCCGGAGGTACTTTTGTCGGACAATGCACCCGAATTCACCAGTGAGGTAATGAAAAAGCTTTGTGAATTTTTTGAGATAAAGAAATGCGAGATAACCCCTTATAAGCCGAGTTCAAATGGGACAGTGGAAAGGGCCAATAAGAAGATACTGGATGTACTGCGAACTATCATTAGTCCAACTACAGAAGATTGGGACCTAGCGTTAGAGGACGTTCAGTTTACTTTGAATAACACAGTAAATGAGACAGTAGGAGAAACCCCACACTTTTTGCTTTGTGGTTATCAGAAAAGACTGCCAAACTCATTGTTAGATGACGCAAAACCTCCTAGGCACACATATGATTACCAGGACTATATAGCTTGGAAACTGCAAAGAACCTTTCAAATAATAAGACAAACCAGACAATCTTTAGAGAAGGGCCAACAAGTAAATAAGAAATACTATGACACAACTAGTTCCATGACTGACCTGAAGATAGGCTCACAAGTATATATAAAGGTACATGTAAAGGAAGGACCAAATGAAAAGGTATCTCCCAAATTTGAAGGTCCTTATAGAGTGTTAGAAAGGGAAAGGAATAATAAATTTAAGCTGATACATGAACAGAATTTAGATGTAAGGTATGCCCATTGGAATCATATGAAGGTTGTAAAAACTAATCCATGGTCCTCTCAACTTCTACAGGAAGTGGTGGAAAAACTTCCTTCTGATCCTACCCCTGGTGGTCGGTATCACTTGCGAAATAGACATTAAAAGTGGGGCCTTGATACAAAATCATGGAAAAGGTGAACTGTTAACAGATTTTGCTGTAGTAAAAATTAATGTAAATTCAATATTAGAAAGGGAAGAACATTTGAACCAGTTAGATAAAGAACTGCGGAAGTGCATACTAACCCATAGTGATTCTGCCTTTGTAGAAGTATTAAGAAATTTACAGGGTAAAATTGAAGACATTGTCAG
>NW_027171219.1:12500-15000 GCF_036898095.1 Palaemon carinicauda
GAACATCTCAACAAAATAAGACAGTGGATGGAAAACGACGGTGAAAGGATAAGAATACCAGCCCTAAAAGCCTACAACCAGAAAAAATTGAAAGAGAAAACGAAAGAAGTCAACGAAATGCTAAGACTAGTCCAGACCAGGAACATTACGGAAGTAAATAACCTTGCATATGCCGGAGCAAGGATGGTTGTCGAGCTCATGGAGATAAGAATACCAACTCTGGAATCCAATGAGCGAAGTCAAAATGTAAGACAGCCTCCCTGGAAAAGGAGATTGGAAGGACAAATAACAGAGATGAGGGCTGACTTGAGTAAGCTGAAAGATATGGCAGAAAACAAATTGAGAAACCAAAAAATACGCGCAAAATTGAATGATGTATACAAAGTACAAGAGAAAGGCTTGAATAATATCATTGAAGATCTAAAACAAAGAATAAAGGCTAAGGCTCATAAAATCCAGAGATATGTAAACAGAAATAAAGGATATCAGCAGAATAAACTCTTCCAAACAAATCAAAAACGCCTATACAGCCAACTAAAAGGCGAAGATAACCATCAAGAGAGCCCAGAAGCTGAACCATCTAAGAGACTCTGGGAAGGCATATGGAATAACCCAGTAGTCCACAATAAACACGCAGAGTGGCTACAGGACATCAAAAGGGAAGAAAATGGAAGGGTTAAGCAAATATGCGCTGATATCACAACTGAGGTTGTAAGAAAACAGCTTAGGAAAATTCCGAACTGGAAAGCATCGGGCCCCGATGAAGTTCATGGTTACTGGCTCAAAAACTTCAGAGCCATACATGAGAGAATGGCTGAACAACTCCAGCATTGTATCCAGTACCACCAAGCACCTCAATGGATGACCACAGGCAGGACTTGTCTAATACAAAAAGACAAAAGTAAAGGTAATATACCAAGCAACTACCGACCAATTACCTGCCTACCAATAATGTGGAAGCTCCTAACAGGCATTATCAGCGAACGGCTGTACATCTACCTAGAGGAAACAAATACCATTCCCAGCCAGCAAAAAGGATGTAGGAAGAAATGCAGAGGCACAAAGGACCAGCTCCTCATTGACAAAATGGTAATGACAAACAGCAAGAGAAGGAAAACCAACCTTAGCATGGCATGGATAGATTACAAAAAAGCCTTCGACATGATACCACACTCATGGCTGATAGAATGCTTGAATATATATGGTGCTGAGGAGAACACCATCACCTTCCTCCGGAATACAATGCAAAACTGGAAGACAGTGCTTACATGCTCTGGAAAACAGCTTGCCGACGTAAATATCAGGAGAGGAATCTTCCAAGGGGACTCTCTATCTCCACTACTCTTCATAGTAGCTATGATCCCCATGTCAAGAGTACTAGAGAAGATTGAAGTCGGGTATCAACTCAAGAAAGGAGGCAGCAGAATTAACCATCTAATGTTCATGGATGACATAAAGCTGTTCGGGAAAAATGCTGAGGAAATCGACATGCTAATCCAGACTGTTAGAATTGTGTCAGGAGACATCAAGATGGAGTTTGGGATAGAAAAATGTGCTCTAGTTAGCATGGAGAAAGGAAAAGTAACAAGAACTGAAGGGATTAAGCTACCAGATGGAAATGTCATCAAAGATATAGATGAAACAGGCTACAAATACCTCGGTATAATGGAAGGAGAAACAATAAAACACAATGAAATGAAGGAAATGATTAGAAACGAATACTCAAAGAGAATGAAAGCTATACTCAAGTCAAAGCTCAACTCTGGAAACATGGTGAAGGCCATAAATACTTGGGCAGTGCCAGTAGTCCGGTACAGCGCTGGAATAGTGGAGTGGAAGAAGTCAGAGCTTCGCAATATAGATAGAAAAACAAGGAAGGTATTGACTATGTATCAAGCTCTACATCCAAGAGCCAACGTCAACAGGCTGTATATACCTAGAAGTGAAGGAGGAAAAGGTCTAATAAGCATAGAAGACTGCGTCAACATCGAATGCAGAGCGTTAGGCCAATACATAAAGAACAGTGATGACGAATGGCTAAAGAATGTATGGGATGAAGGCTTAATAAAGGAAGATGAAAATCCAGAAGTATACAGAGAAAGGACAGGAAAGAAGAGATTAGAAGAATGGCTGAGCAAACCAATGCATGGGCAATTCATGAGACAGACTGGAGAATTAGCCACTAAAGAATCATGGCAGTGGCTACAAAGAGGAGAACTGAAGAGTGAGACAGAAGGAATGATAATGGCTGCTCAAGATCAGGCCCTTAGGACAAGGTATATTCAGAGAGCAATAGACGGAACAAACATCTCGTCAAAGTGCAGAAAATGTATGGAAAAAGAAGAAACTATAAATCACATTGCCAGTGAATGCTCAGCACTTGCTCAAAACCAATACAAGAAACGGCATGATACGGTGGCTAAGGCTCTCCATTGGAGTCTGTGCAGAAAACATCAAATACCATGCAGCAGCAAATGGTATGAGCACCAGCCACAAGCCG